>NC_058524.1:403276217-403579247 GCF_904849725.1 Hordeum vulgare subsp. vulgare | reverse complement strand
TTGAACTAGGAGCGAGGCCACTTAGTCATGGTTGGTCTCTGGAACTAGGACTAAAGGTCCCAGTCGAACCAGGACTGTTTCTCACATTAGTCCCGAATCGTAACAAGAGCGGGACTAATACTCTGAACTGGCGAGAACCAATGCCCTGTTTTATACTAGTGTATGCAAGTAACATCTAAAGTGGTGAGTGGGAATAGAACATATCTAGAACAGAAACTAGAACAAGAAGTTAAGGCAGGAACTCAAACAATAAGAACACGAACATGTACTGAGTTGCAGCAGCAGTAACAGCAGTGGGGACATTGACGTCGTTACCAGCCATGTTGTCCAAGAGGTTGTTGACGTCATGGAAGAATTCATCGTCTGGGAAGTGGTCGTCGGTGTATCTGGCGTCCTTGATGAAGAAGCTAGTAGTCGCGTAGAGCGCTCCCCAAAAACCTTATCACCCTTCTCCCCTACAAGACTCAAAGCGACGGGGTTTTGGAGGCCTACTGTCGTGACCTACGGTGCACGTTGCAAGCCGGGCTGGGGAAGAACCAAGAACTAGATTAGAGATTGGAACTTGATGTCGAGAGGAAGATGATGTTCTGATGTGTCTCTCTGGAGAGGAGCAACCTCCCTTTTATAGGCACAGGAGAAGGAGGCAAACATGCAACAACGAGAGGCGAAGTAAAAGAGGGAGGCAAAACCGATAGGCAGCAGCTGAAGGGTGCAACATTCGTATTTAATCTCCACTATGAAAACTTTTCAGCTCCCGGGTGACCTTTTGTATATCAGTCGTGCGGTGGCAAAAACTAAGTCATCGGCTCGACTCGTTCCCGTAACCCGCGACGCATCGTGACAAGGCATGGCATGGCGAGATGGGTGGCAGAGGAGGAGGAGTGTGGGGACCCCGACCTATGAGTCGAGATCACCGAATGATCGTGCTGAGTGATCCCGGAGATCAATGCTCACCAAACACACAGAAACTGAATATTAAGAGTCTTACATCCATACATACCATTTGATACAAAAATGACCATTGCGGTCGAGTCTTACATATATAGGGCCTTAAAGGCCAACACACCAAATTGGACCAATAGCGGAATTATTGGTTGAAAGTGTGAACCCATGCCATCAGCCTTAACCTACAGGCATTCTAACTGGGAGGCGTCCTAGCTCGCATGAACGTCACCGAGTTACTCTTCACCATATCCTGTTCTCTTATACCTGGTCAATTAAATAACCAGAGGTAAGCCAATGAGTACTTTTGATTGTACTCGCAAACAGCCCATGACATGAACAATGAAAGTGAAGGATAACTATAACATGCATCTCTGTGGAACTTCTCTTGGTGGGATGATCATGAATATGCATTAAATTAAAGAATTACTTTTGAAGAACAGGTTACATATATCAATATATCTGTCGAGGGTTGAACCATCCGATTTCACCCTCTATGCCAAGTCACCAAACTTGGTCATACCGTACCTTCGTAATAACTCCTTTTTCGACGCATCTCACACACACTTGGTTTATGCGGAAACATCTGGACGTAGTTTAAGCAAGATTACCCAACTGTCCTTGACCGTGGACATGGCTATTCGAATAGTTTTACACTCTGCAGAGGTAGTACATTGGACCCACAAGATCTGGGAAGCTTCCGTGCCATCCACGACTCGCGGTATATAACATACCCGAGGTAAGTACCCGATCAGTGCCTTTCTCCTGACGATACTAGACAAAGAGTTCCACTCGATTGGTACCCATCCCACATGTTGTACGTCTTATGAGCACCGACTCAGGACAGTAACAACCATGCGGGGACCAACGGTGTGCCTGGAACTCATAAAAATGGCATAGTCCTCCTACCTGGCACGACCCCATCACGAGAGTGACCACACATCACTCCCGCCACTAGTAATGTGGCTCTTTGCTAACACCGACCAGAGTAATCAACATAGCCCCGTCTCATAAGGGGTAACATGGTCATACTTGTAAGGTTGGGACGGTCGACACAACAGAAATCTAATCCCATTTCCGAAACCATACTCACTCAAAATACATGGTGCACCACTTCACCAAAAGTGGCCACCTAACTCATCATCACCCTAGGGCATTTGTGGCACCCGACGGGTTTTTTATAAACTCTTGATTTATAACAACAACATGCTCATGATTTTACTCTAGCATTACTTGTCAACATGATTCTAGCATGACCGTCAAGAAGGGGTAGGATCAAGCTCAATGCATGTGCTCCGGAGGAGCCATCGGTAACATCATATCAAATGATATACCGGCACTTATGATCATATGCAACGAAAATACTTGCTATCTTAACATGCAATATAATATATGCTCAATCATGGTAAAAGGGCTGCTTGCCTTTGCTCACATGTGTTCTCGGGATCTTCGAGGTCTTCCGCACCAACTCCGTGTACTCCGTCTACCAGTTAATTAACTATCATCGGAAACAACCACGGTAAGTCACACAACAGGGGAGAAATAAAAGTGCTACAAAAATAGAAGCTATATTTTTCTTGGACCTCTCTGGTCATAAGAAAAATACTTGAAGCTTGCCATAGGAGGTTTGGATCATTAGGGATTCCTGCATGGAGGAAAGGAGGAGTAGGGGATTCTTTAAGAAGCCCACAGAAGATATTATGATAAAAATGAGTGGAGGCACTCATTTAACAGAGAACAACTTTAAAAATATTTAGGAAGTTGTTTCACTCGATTTGGAGTTGAAATGAATATTGTTGGAATTTTCTTATATGGAATAAATAGCAACAGGAAGCTATTTATTTAATGCAACAGAATAGAGCTTGACAAAATGTTGACCAAGGCTCCAAGGCACATTTTGGAATCAGTCCATTTGGAGTTGATTTGAACCCTATATGATTTTACAAAGTGGGGCCAAATACAATCAGATTTAGATTTAAATAGATACTCCACACGAATTTGCTCTGGAAAAATGTGCCATGCACATATTTGGATTGGTTTTGAATTTAGGAACCTGCAGAAATTTGAATCATTAGAATCGGAGCTAAAATGAATTTACTAAACATTTTTGAAGTTATACCAAAATAGGAAAAGAGAAAAGGAGCTCATCCCTCGGGGCTAACTAGCGCCCGGGGCGCTAGATAGGCCTTCGGGCCGGCCCAGCAGCTCGGTCTGGTAAGGGAGAAGGCCACGTCGAAGGCGCTTTCTGGGAAGTACGCCTTCGCAACGGGGAGGCGACAAAAGGGGAAACCACTTCCACTTAACCGCGCGGGCCTGAGGCTCTTCTCTGTGATAGTGGGTCCAGAGAGGCCCGTAGGGGAGGGCCGCAAGGGCGCCGGCGATGAGGCTGCGGGGAGGTCGTCGGTCCTCTCTGGCTTCGGCACCAGGGGCGAAGGGAGCGAGCTGGAGGAGCAGGGGAGGAGTTGTGGTAGTCTGGGGGACTCCGGCAGGGGCGGAAGGAGGCGAGAGGAGGCTCTTGGCACGCCAGCCCATGCGGAGGCCGGAGCTCTGCCCCGCGGCCATGGGAGAGAGGAGGGAGCCCGAGAGGAGAGGGGCTCGAGGGGCTTCACAGAAGAAGAGGAGGAGGGTCTGAGGGAGCCAGAGAGGCTCGGTGTGAGGAGATAAGGGTGGGGAAGGCCGAGAGAGCGTGGGAGCTCTCTGGAGCTTTCGGTGCATGGTTGCCACGCACCCCAGGAGGATCTTGGAGGCTAGCTGATGGTGGGGAGTGGTTTGAACGGTCAAAATGGGGCTCTAAGACATACTGAGACATGCTGGTTCGGCTAGAAGTGGTCTAGAGGAAGGAGACAAAGTGCAGAGCACCATTTCTAAACTCCAGGGTGGTGGCCACCACGGCCACTTGTGCCTACAGGGTCCTAATGATGAGTCAAGCATGTCGAACTCCAAAGGCACACATGCAGGAAGGTGACTCTGGAGTTTGGCTGCTAGTGGAGTTGGTTTGAATGGACTTTGACTGAGGTTAAGTTTGTAGCAGCAAACTTAGGGCTAAATAAGGTGGGTCTCAAATGGGGAGTATTGGGGAAACATGATGTCTGGCAGTGCTACCTATGCAAGAACTACAACACTGCCAATTTTGAGCTCAAGAAATGAAAGGTAGCTTGAACTTGCTGTACAAAGCCATATCTCAGCCAGAAAAGAACTTGTAGATGTGCTGCTCATTTTCTCCACATGAGCATGCCATCTCTTGGTTTGAAATGAAGCATTAGCATACTAGAGATGCTCTGGAAAGAATTGGGGCTTTCGGTTAAGCAGATGTATGGGAAGAGAGGTAAAACAGTGCTGCCAAGGGTGAAAATGAGAGGTGGTCACAAAGGGTCACTCTCCAATAATTGACCAGTGGCCATGAGAATTTTACTGGAGGTAAAATGTAACTAGAGATAGCTGTGGTAGAAGGTTGAGCTCAAGGGTTAAAGTGGAAGGGGCCAAAGTAGACACTAAGGTGAATGCACACAAGGTGTTTGAAGTGGTAGAGCAACCAGATGGACTTCAATGGATATGAAACTTAACAGGATCAAATAATAGGTAAAAATAAGCTTGGACACCAAGTTTGGGATTTGGTGGACAAGGTTTCCAATGTAGACTTTGAAAACCATTGAAATGGGCAGAAATGGCTTTCTGCTTACAAAACTATTCAAATCAATTCCCACAAATCCAATATTTGGTGTGGGGGCAATATTTGAGCATTAAGGCATGCACAAAAAGTTTGGGTTCAATTGGAGGAACTTTATAATGTAAAGTTTCCCAAAGTCAGAAATCAGCACAGAGGGTTTTGAGGGGTTTGGGAAAAGTTCTTCTATTCTCCTTGATGCGCCACTTGGTGTGGATGCGTCATTGGAGTATTAGAACATGTCCACCAAATTTGAGCACATTTGGAATTACTTGACAATGATGAGTTGCTCAAATTTGAACCTGGGCAACTAGGGTTTTGGAATAATTAGGGAAGTCAAATCAACTTGGATTGAGATGAAACTTGGCAAGATCATCAAACACATCATAGATGACATGCTGGAATTTTACTGGAATTTATTGAGAATATTTCTTATAGAAATATCCCAAAAGATTGAAATAGGCAGGAATGGTTTTGGAGGGGTTTGTTCAATATTTCGAACATGACCATGTGTTGAAACTCATATATATGGAATACATATATCCACTAAGTTTCCCAAAATATTCTTAAATATTTTGAAAGCAATAAAAATAACTTTCCTTCATAAGAGACCATTTCTGGCCTCACAGAAAGGTATTTAAATAAAATAATAAAGTAATTTTTTAAATTATAATATTGTGGTTTTTGGAAGACATTTTGATATTAGGTTTCAAATAAAATAATTGATGCAAAATAAGTTCCCTAACCTGAGGACTCGTAGTATAAATCTCATCTCACGGGTTTGAACGTTGAATTCAAAGAAATGCTTTTTGGTGAAAATAATATTTGGTAAAAATAGTTGCTGGTCCTAAACACATGGCATGATCATTAGGCAGGAGTTTTGGGCTAGGGAGGTGAGTTGGAGTGTAGCATTGATTATTGAGAATCAACTGTGGGGACCCCGACTAGCAAGTCGAGTTCGCCGTGCCCAGTGACCCCAAGGATCAATGTTCATTGAACACGGATACTGAATAATAGAGTCTTACATCCAAGTACCGAAATTATTACATCGAACGACCAGAAGGTCGGGTTCAAGAGCAAGGCCTAAAGCCAATTAAACAGATACATCGAGTAGCGGAAACTCGTATGGGCTGAGTGGTGCCCATGCCATCAAGCCTACACCGACAGGCATTCTCACTTGGAAGCATCCTAGATCGCAGGTTCGTCTCCGACGGCGTACTCATCGCCAAACTCCGGTCCTTCCATGTCTGGTCAGTAACATAACCAGTGGCAAGCCAATGAGTACTTTGAATGTACTCGCAAATAGCCCATGATATGAATATATATGGTAAGGAATGACAGTAACATGTATCCTTAGTGGAATGCAATGTGGTGGCATGATCAGGGATATGCAACAAGTTAAAGAATTACTTTTGAAGAACAGGTTACAGATATTGAAATATCTGACAAGGGTTGAACACACCGGGTTCACCCTATATGCCAGGTCATCGGACTTGTCATAACCTCAATGTATTAATGAGGGCTAAACCATCCGGGTTTACCCTATATGCCAAGTCACCGAACTTGATCATATTATTGTGATTATCATAACAACACCTTTTTAACACCACACACACACACACTTGGTTTATGCGGAAACACTGGACGTAGTTTAAGCAGCACCACCCAACTGTCCTTGTCCGTGGACACGGCTATTCGAATAGTTTACAGTCTGCAGAGGTAGTACGCTAGACCCACGAGAAACGGGAAACTTCCGTGTCATCCACGACTCACGGTATATCACATATACCCGAGGTAAGTACCCGATCATCATCTTTCCCCTGACGATACTAGACAAAGAGGTCCACTCGATTGGTACCCAGCCCACATGTTGTACGTCTTACGAGCACCGACTCTGGACCGTATCAACCATGCAGGGACCAAAGGTGTGCCTGGAACTCATAATAATGGCATAGTCGTCCTACCTGGCACGACCCCATCACGAGAGTGACACCGATCACTCCCGCCACTAGTAATGTGGCTCTTTGCTAGTACCGACCAGAGTAATCAACAAAGCCCCGTCCCATAAAGGGGTATCGTGGTCGTATTGGTAAGGTTGGGACGGTCGACACATCATAAATCTAATCCCATTTCCGAAACCATACTCACACAAAATCACCGGTGCATCACTTCACCAAAAGTGATCACCAACTCATCACCACCCTCGGGCATTAGTGGCACCCGACGGGGTTTTCGTAAACTCTTTGATTAACTCATCATTCTGCTTGTGGTAATATGCTTTATCATTACTTGTCAACATGGTATAACATGACCCTCACGGGGTAGGGTCAAGGTCAATGCAATGATTTTACTTGACTAGTCAACATGACAGGAGCATGATCCTCGTAGACAGTAGGGTCAGCTCATCATGTTCGTGCTCCGAGGAGCCATGTGAATATCATTACTATCAATGCAAGTGCTTCGAAGAAGCCTTCGGTACCATCAAATCAATGATGAACCGGCATCGTGTTCACATGCAACGGGAAAATACTTGCTATATTAGCATGCATCATTTTATATACTTAAGTCATGGCAAAAGGGCTGCTTGCCTTGGTCAGCTAGGTATCCGGGGTCTTCGAGGTCTTCCGCTCCGGATCCTCCGTCACTCGGTAACTCTACCGTCGAGAAAGGAATAAATAAATACTAGCTCTCACTAAAACAGATCACAAAGTGCTTTTAAAAATGTTGCAAGGCTTGAATAAATTCAGTTCATTATTTTGGAAAATGTTTCCTACAGTTTTATTAGCTAAGCATATTTATTTAATAGCAAACAGAAGCAAACAAGTGCTTTTTAATATCATTTTACTATATCAAAATAGTTTCTGTTTTTGTTAAATGTCAGCTATTGCAGAATCAAATACTACACATTTTTAGAAAATTACAGGTGGAAGAATTATATTTTTCTACTGGCTAAATCTTTTTATAAAAATCATTTAGGTTACTGGATTAAAAATAAAAGGAAAAGGCCAGGGAACAGATCCAGCCGGCCCAACCAGCAGGCCTGGCCTCCAGGCGCGCGCGGGCCACGTTCAAACCTGACCTACGGGCCCGTGGAGTCAGCGTCAGCGGCTGCGTGCACTCGCTGCCCCAGGACACCGATAGGTGGGCTCCACCTGTCGCGTCCTTCTCCTACCCCCAGCCAGAGACGTGGAGATGGACGCCGGCGAGGCTGCCGTTGTCCTCAGGCCAAACTACGAACGGGAACGAGTCCCTCGTGCCTCCACCTACCTGCTCGTGGTCGGGACGTCATCGGAGGTGGTCTGGGTCACCGGCGATGAGGTGCGCGTGGCGGAAGGGTTTCGGGTTGGTGTTGAACTAGGGGCTAGGGGTACGGAATCGCTCGGGAAAGTTAGGGGAAATGTTCCTGGTGTCAAGGGGAGTGTAATGAGAGGTCGGGCAGCGTAGGAGCCAACGTGTAGCCGGAGATCGACCGGAGCTCCGAGGCGGATGGGCCTCGGTCGATCTCGAGCACCGGGGCTCTGCGAGCTCGATTGGGTGAATAGGGGGTGTCTACTGGTTGTGCTGAAGCTGCTTGGAGGGTGCTGGGGCGCCGGGGGACCTATTTATAGGCCATCGATGGTGACCCGACTCGGGAGCGCCGGTGACTCACCGTGGCGCGTGTGCGAGCACAGTGAGGTGCTGGCCACGAAACCACGGGTTCAGGACGTGGTTTAGGACCTCCTGGTGCAACGGCCTCAGAGGGAAAGCGAGTGGGGTCGAGCCGCAGCGACCGTGCATGCTCGGTCGCGTCGGGCGTGCACGGGCACGCGTCGCCTGAGCTCTTGCGCGAGGGGGAGAGGGTGCGTGGGGTAGCTTTGCACTAAATGGTTGTCGGGGGAGCGTTTGGACATAACTGGGGATGTTGGGACCGGCCGGAGCATCGTCCCCTTGCAGGTGGCTCTCTGCAGCGTGCCCAGAGCACAGTTTTGGCATGCTACGGCATGTTGGCTCGCTCTGGGGCACTAGGGACGTGTCGTCCATGTCCTGGGTGTTGCTGGGAGTGTGCGTAGCTGTTGAGGTTTAGTGGGAGATCGAGCTGGTCAAGGAAGCAAGGAACACTAGTGTTGCCAGTACTGCCCTGCAGCTCAAATTGGAGTTCTTGTCACTTGTGCTTGGAGTTGGGGAGGGGCTGATTGATTGGGTGTTCAGGGTGTTCTGGTGCTCTAACCCACCAAGTTTGGGGCCTTGGCATTGGGTAATACGGTGGCTAGGAGGGTTTTTACCGTCGTGTCGGTAGGTGTTCGACAGAGACTTGCGGTGCTTCCACTCCACCACTGTAAATGAAACTTAACAGGTTTGGTCTTGGGGTAAAAACATGGGGTTCCACCAAATTTGAGCTCCATTGAACAAGTTTGGCTTTGTAAACTTGAAAATGTCTCAAAATGACCAGTACTGTCCTTTACAAAGGGAGTGTGGCCAAACATAGTCTAACAAATCCCATCTTTGGTGTGGAGTCCTCATTTGGGGTGTTAAACACCTGTGCAAAGTTTCAGCTCCATTGGAGAAACTTTGCAATGTAGAGTTGTTCCAACTCTACTCCGGACAGAGAGGGTTTTGGGCTCATTAGGTGCACTTCCCCACCTTGGATCAAGGTGAGATTTTAGGTGAGCACCTAATATGGCTTGGAAGGGCTCGTGTAATTTTATGGGATTTTATTGAGATAATTTCCTTTGGAAACATCTCAAAAGCTAAAACAAACAGAAATGGTTTTCAGGGTTTTACTCAAATAGTATTTATATCAAATAGGGTTAAAATCTTATATATGGAAAGTATATGTCCTTCTGAGCTTCCATGAATTTACTCAGAATTTTCTAAGGCAGGAAGGCAATTTTCCTTGTGGGAATATCATTACTGGCCTTAGAAACAGACATAGATGTAAATAGGAAAATAATATTTTAAATCACCAATTAATGTTTTTAATGAATGAAAGTAATATTTGGATCAGATCACCCACTTTGGTTGGAAGTGCCACTTGGCTTCATGAGCTAGTAGTGTATCCCAACATGATGAAGGTGATCTTGATATAAAGGAGAAAGGGTTTTTGAAGACAGCAAAATAATAAGTTTTCATAGATTTGAGTCATCAAACAAGCAAGCACACACTCAAACACGGGTTCACATTGCAGTCACAACATTATCTGAAAAAGTTTTAACAAGCTTTGATTTTTGCAACATAGAATACTTGGGGTGAAAAACAGGGTATGACATGAACACAAGCATACCAACAAGCAAGCAAGCAATAGTCACTTCAAGCATCACAAGCATTCACAAAATTTTTTACTTGGTCCTAATTTTTGAAGTAAGTAATTTAGTCAGGAAGGCTAAACACAGGGTGTGACAGACCTATCCCTCTTACAAGAATCTCGTCCCCGAGATTCCTAAGCTAAGCGTTAAACAGCTCGGGAAATTCTGATCGGAGATAGTCTTCACGTTCCCATGTGGCTTTTTCTTCGGTATGGTTGCTCCACTGAACCTTGAAAAAGTTGATGGTGCGGCTTCTGGTGCAACGCTCAGCTTCATCCAAAATGCGGATCGGTCTCTCGTGGTAGGTAAGATCCGGTTGAAGGTCAATAGCTTGATGATCAATATCCTTGTAAAGATCGGGACGGTTCGGCACTTGCAAACACTTCCGGAGCTGTGACACGTGGAACACGTTGTGCACACCCGAAAGCTCAGGAGGTAGCTCCAACTGGTAAGCTACTTCCCAGCGCCTTGCCATGATCTTGAAGGGTCCAATGAACCTTGGATCTAGCTTCCCTTTGACGTGGAAACGCTTGGTCCCCTTGAGAGGCGTGACTCGCAAGTACACCTGGTCTCCGGGAACAAACTCCATGTTTCTGCGGCGAGGGTCCGCGTAGCTCTTCTGACTTGACTTACCTTCCTCCAAGTTCTCTCGGACAAGCTGAACCTTGTCCCCTGCTTCCTGCAGTGCCTCCGGTCCGAAAACTAGTCCTTCACCGGTTTCGGACCAATTGAGCGGGGTGCGGCACTTCCGCCCATATAGCGCTTCGAATGGGGCCATCTGAAGACTGGATTGGTCGCTGTTGTTGTAAGAAAACTCAGCAAACGGCAGGCAGTGTTCCCACTTGGCACCATGGGCCAAAACACAAGCGCGGAGCATCTCCTCAAGTATCTGGTTTACCCTCTCGGTTTGTCCGCCTGTTCGCGGGTGGAAAGCCGTACTGAAGGAGAGTTTGGTTCCGAGAGCTTCTTGAAACTTCTTCCAGAGTCTTGAGGTGAATTGCGTGCCGCTGTCGGACACGATATCTTTGGGCACTCCATGGAGACTCACCACTCGATGAATGTACAGACTGGCCAGCTGGCTGCCATCATAAGTGGTGTTAATGGGGATGAAATGGGCCACCTTGGTCAAATGATCAACTATGACCCAAATGGATTTATGACCCTTATTCGACCGGGGGAACCCGGTGATGAAGTCCATGCCGACTTTATCCCACTTCCATCCCGGCACTTGAAGAGGTTGCAGTAATCCAGCAGGTCGCTGGTGTTCAGCCTTGACTCGCTGACATATCGCATTTAGCGACATAGGAGCCAATTTCCCTCTTCATGCCATGCCACCAGAATCATTCTCGGATGTCTTGGTACATCTTGGTACCACCTGGATGGATAGAGTATGGTGTGTCATGTGCCTCTTGCAGGATCAAGTCCTTAAGTTCAGCCTTGTTAGGTACGCATAAGCGCTTCCGGTACCACAGTACTCCTTGCTCATCAATCGAGAATCCTGGGGCTTTGCCTTCTCGCACCTTCCTCTTGAGGCCTTCGATACTCTTGTGCCCCTTCTGGGCTTCCTTGATGTCGTTTTCTAGAGTAGGCTTGACTTCGAGGTTGGCCAGGTACCCTGGTTCGACTATCTCAAGTCCGAAGCCCTCCATCTCTTCACACAAGACGGGTAACCTTTCCTTGAGTGTGACGTTCAAGGAGCCTGCCTTCCACCTCAAGGCATCGGCTACCACGTTCGCCTTGCCGGGATGGTACTGAATGCTGAGGTCGTAATCCGTGATCAACTCAAGCCATCTCCGTTGTCTCATATTCAGCTCCCTTTGAGTGAAGATATATTTCAGACTTTTGTGATCTGTATATATCTCACATCGCTTTCCCAGAAGATAATGTCGCCACGTCTTCAGAGCATGCACTACAGCTGCTAGCTCGAGATCATGGGTGGCGTAGTTCTCCTCATGCGGTCGCAGTTGCCGTGACAAGTACGCCACGACCCTGCCATCTTGCATCAGGACTCCACCGAGCCCGGTCCCAGAGGCATCACAATATATCACGAATTCCTTGCTGATGTCTGGGGTAGCCAATACCGGGGCGGTAGTTAGCCTCTTCTTCAACTCCTGGAAGCTTTCTTCACACGCCGGTGTCCACTCGAACTTTCGGCCTTTCCTCAAGAGCTGAGTCATAGGTCGGGCGATGCTAGAAAATCCTTCGACAAACTTGCGGTAATATCCCGTGAGCCCGAGGAAACTCCTAACATCCTTCACGTCCTTTGGTGATTCCCAGTTGGTCACTGTAGTAATCTTGGACTGATCTACGGCCAAACCGCGTGCCGTCAGGGTATGACCCAGAAATCCAACTTCGTTCAGCCAGAACTGACACTTGCTGAATTTGGCATAAAGTTGGTGCTCTCGAAGCTTTCCCAGAACTAGCCTCAGGTGTTGCTCATGCTCCTCTTCGGATTTGGAGAAGATTAATATGTCATCGATGAACACGACGACAAACTTGTCCAAATATTCCATGAAGACCTTGTTCATGAGGTACATGAAGTAGGCTGGGGCATTTGTCAAGCCGAAAGGCATGACAGTGCATTCATATAGACCGTACCGGGTCACGAATGCAGTCTTGGGTATATCTTCAGGTCGGATCTTCAACTGGTAGTATCCCGATCGAAGATCGATCTTGGAAAATACCCTGGCCCCGTTTAACTGGTCAAACAGGTCTTCGATTTTGGGGAGCGGGTACTTGTTCTTAATTGTGACTTCATTAAGAGAACGGTAGTCGACGCAGAGTCGAGTGGTACCATCCTTCTTTGAAACAAATAGAACAGGTGATCCCCAAGGTGATGCACTCGGACGGATGAACCCTTTCCTGAGTTGCTCATCCAGCTACTTCTTCAGCTCTACCAACTCTTCGGAACCCATCCTGTAAGGTTTTTTATATATAGGCCTTGATCCGGGCATGAGATCAATAATGAATTCGATGCCTCGGTCAGGAGGCATTCCGGGTAGCTAGTCAGGAAAGACGTCCGGGTATTCACAGACTATAGGCACTCGATCAAGCTCTGCCTCGGATAGACTGTTGACTCGAGGTGTGTGAGCCGATACTGGCTCGGAGACAAACTTGACCTTGACCCCTTGGTTGCTTATCATGGTAATGGCCCTGTTGGCACAGTCCAAAAGACTTTGGTGCTTGGCCAACCAATCCATGCCAAGGATTACTTCTACACCTTGCGATTTAAGCACAATGAGGTCTGCCAAGAAACTCGTCCCATTGATAACTATCTCGACCCTTCTACACCCTAGGTTGGTCCTCAATACTGCTCCCGGGGTTTGAATTTCCATCTTCCCGCGGAGTAAAGTGGGTTTTAAACCGCATTTTTCCGCAAACCCTTGAGTAACAAAAGAATGCGAGGCACCACAATCAAACAACACTGTTGCTGGAGTTGAGTTGACGAGGAACGTACCCAGAATGCAGTCCGGGTCTTCCTGTGCTTCTTCTACAGTGATGTGATTGATCCGGCCCCTGCCATTGAACTTTTGGTTGCGGGGGGCCTGATTCCATCCTGGTGCACCTTGACCGGGGTTGGGTGCATTGGGACGCGGTGCGTCGGGCTTCTTGTTGGGGCACTGCCTAGAATAGTGCCTAGTCTGACCACAGCCAAAGCAGGTGACTTGCCCCCGAGGGTTGGTCTTGACTCCACCATTGTTCAGCGGGTTGACTACTGGCTTGGCTTGCTGCTGAGGTTGATAATTCTGGCGGAACACCGGATACTTGTACTGCTGCTGCTGAAAGTTGGGTCTTTGAGGTGCTGACTGCCATGGTCTTGGTCTTGCGTTACCGGGTCCTCCACTGCCTATCAGCTTGCGCATGCGGGTGTCGTCCATCGCACGACGCTTGTCTTCCAGCATAAGCGCCTTGTTAACCAGCTCGCTGAAAGTCTGGCGGTCGCAAACCACCAGCTGGTATTGCAGGGACTGCTGTAACCCTTCCATGAAGCGTTCCACCTTAGCGGCCTTAGTGTTAACATCTTCAGGCGCGTACCTCGACAAGAGGTTAAACTTCTACAGGTACTCCTTAACAGTTCCACTGCCCTGCCTCAAGGGTCGGAATTCCTGCTTCTTAATGGTCATCAGTCCAGGTGGAATGTGAGCCGCGCGAAATCCTTCCTTGAACATCTCCCAAGTGATGACTTGCCCCATCCGCATGATCTGGAATCCATCCCACCATGCCCTGGCGGTACCTCCGAGGCAGTGAGAAGCATAAAGGACATTCTCATGTTCATCAGTGCACTTGACCAGTGCAAGGAGGTCTTCGATGGTGCGAATCCAGTCATCAGCGTCCAGGGGTTCAGTTGACTCCGTGAATATGGGAGGCGTAGTCGGCATGAACTCAGAAAGAGTAGAGCGACCACTGCCAATCCAATTCCATGGCGGGTTGTCCACCAGGACTTGAGTCAGCTGCTGAATAGCGGCATTGCTGGCTTGACGCTCTTCCCGAAGAGCTTGAAGGAACTGATCCATTGCCAAGTTCTCAGGAGGAGGTGGTGGCGGAAGGTCTCTAGGCTGCTCGTGGTGACCTCCAGCGTGAGCTTCTCCTTCGGTTCCCTGCGGCGTCCCTGAGGAACCGGCGCCGGGGTTGCCGAAGGTGCTGTTGCGGGTTGCGTTCACTATCCTGTCATAGAAACAGACAGGTCAAAATGCCACCTTGCTCGGGAATACAAGGATTTGTTCCTAATAAGAGGGGGTCCAATACGTGCATGTGCCAAGTTTTCAAAACCAAAGTTTTTGACAAACTCGAAATTGCATTCATAACAACTAGGTGATGTAGTCACTTACAGGCTGCCTGCGGCAATAGGTGACTTACATCGAGCACACATACGCAAATTAGAAACGGATACACGAATACCCAATGCTCGGGGTACTCCTAATTGCCTACGCTAAAACCTACGCGCCTGACTGCTCGTTCTCAAAGGCGGACTCAACAGGATCCTCATCTTCATCAACATCCTCTTCCTTTATAGGAGTGGAAGAAAGGATTCGCACATCACGGTGTCTCTTGGGCGAGGCGGCGAAGATCTCAGTGTATTCTTCCGCTGTCAGGCGGCGACTCCGAAGAGGGACTGCCTGGATGGGTAACACACCGCCCTTAGTGGCAACAGCTGCCCTCCCTTCAGGTGCGCCTGCCTTCTTTACTTTGCGGTTCTGCATCTTCTCAGTGTGGAGCAGGCCCTTGACTAGGTGCTGCTCTTGGCGAAGCTTGACTGATTCCTTAACCAGGAAATGTGTCAGGGTGTCCGACGAGAGGCTAAAGTAGGTCTGAAACCTTAATGGCATTCCATCCTCCGTGGCTGGGGTGAGTGTCCAACTCCCATCCACTCCTTCCTTAATGAAAGGTAGGTGACGAGTGACAGGCTCATTAGCCATCTCTGGGAGGATGCTGCGGAGTTGCACGAGCGCCTCTCGTGCAGCCGTCTCCACTGCCAACATCAGCTCTCCCATTTGTGGTCCTTCGAAGAACCAACTAGACGGGGAGTCATTAGCCTTCACTATCACGTCCACGTGATATTCCTTGGTGTCAGCGTTGACCCAGTGCTCGTGGTAGAGGAAGATGGGCGTGCGTCGTACGTGGCACTTGTCAAGACAATCCACCAGGAGTAGTGGAAAACCGGTCTCCAGAAGCGTCTCAGGTACGGCAGCCATCTACAAGGCATAGGAGAGAAGTCAGAAGGTTGTATGTACAAGAGTCTTGTGCAAGGCTGGCGTTCTAATGTTCTCGGCTAACGTCCACGCTATCTAAAGCTTCCTATAGTCAGGATGGCTCTGATACCAGTTCTATGGGGACCCCGACTAGCAAGTCGAGTTCGCCGTGCCGAGTGACCCCAAGGATCAATGTTCACTGAACAGAGATACTGAATAATTGAGTCTTACATCCAAGTACCGAAATTATTACATCGAACGACCAAAAGGTCGGGTTCAAGAGCAAGGCCTAAAGCCAATTAAATGGATACATCGAGTAGCGGAAACTCGTATGGGCTGAGCGGTGCCCATGCCATCAAGCCTACACCAACACGGATTCTGACTTGGAAGCGTCCTAGATCACAGATTCGTCTCCGACGGCGTACTCATCGCCAAACTCCGGTCCTTCCATGTCTGGTCAATAACATAACAAGTGGCAAGCCAATGAGTACTTTGAATGTACTCGCAAATAGCCCATGTTATGAATATATATGGTAAGGAATGACAGTAACATGTATCCTTAGTGGAATGCAATGTGGTGGCATGATCAGGGATATGCAACAAGTTAAAGAATTACTTTTGAAGAACAGGTTACAGATATTGACATATCTAACAAGGGTTGAGCACACCGGGTTCACCCTATATGCTAAGTCATCGGACTTATCATAACCTCAATGTATTAATGAGGGCTAAACCATCCGGGTTTACCCTATATGCCAAGTCACCGAACTTGATCATATTATTGTGATTATCATAACAACACCTTTTTAACACCACACACACACACACACTTGGTTTATGCGGAAACACTGGACGTAGTTTAAGCAGCACCACCCAACTGTCCTTGTCCGTGGACACGGCTATTCGAATAGTTTACAGTCTGCAGAGGTAGTACGCTGGACCCACGAGAAACGGGAAACTTCCGTGTCATCCACGACTCGCGGTATATCACATATACCCGAGGTAAGTACCCGATCATCATCTTTCCCCTGACGATACTAGACAAAGAGGTCCACTCGATTGGTACCCAGCCCACATGTTGTACGTCTTACGAGCACCGACTCTGGACCGTATCAACCATGCAGGGACCAACGGTGTGCCTGGAACTCATAGTAATGGCATAGTCGTCCAACCTGGCACGACCCCATCACGAGAGTGACACCGATCACTCCCGCCACTAGTAATGTGGCTCTTTGCTAGTACCGACCAGAGTAATCAACAAAGCCCCGTCCCATAAAGGGGTATCGTGGTCGTATTGGTAAGGTTGGGACGGTCGACACATCATAAATCTAATCCCATTTCCGAAACCATACTCACACAAAATCACCGGTGCATCACTTCACCAAAAGTGATCACCAACTCATCACCACCCTCGGGCATTAGTGGCACCCGACGGGGTTTTCGTAAACTCTTTGATTAACTCATCGTTCTGCTTGTGGTAATATGCTTTATCATTACTTGTCAACATGGTATAACATGACCCTCACGGGGTAGGGTCAAGGTCAATGCAATGATTTTACTTGACTAGTCAACATGACAGGAGCATGATCCTCGTAGACAGTAGGGTCAGCTCATCATGTTCGTGCTCCGAGGAGCCATGTGAATATCATTACTATCAATGCAAGTGCTTCGAAGAAGCCTTCGGTACCATCACATCAATGATGAACCGGCATCGTGTTCACATGCAACGGGAAAATACTTGCTATATTAGCATGCATCATTTTATATACTTAAGTCATGGCAAAAGGGCTGCTTGCCTTGGTCAGCTAGGTATCCGGGGTCTTCGAGGTCTTCCGCTCCGGATCCTCCGTCACTCGGTAACTCTACCTTTGAGAAAGGAATAAATAAATACTAGCTCTCACTAAAACAGATCACAAAGTGCTTTTAAAAATGTTGCAAGGCTTGAATAAATTCAGTTCATTATTTTGGAAAATGTTTCCTACAGTTTTATTAGCTAAGCATATTTATTTAATAGCAAACAAAAGCAAACAAGTGCTTTTTAATATCATTTTACTATATCAAAATAGTTTCTGTTTTTGTTAAATGTCAGCTATTGCAGAATCAAATACTACACATTTTTAGAAAATTACAGGTGGAAGAATTATATTTTTCTACTGGCTAAATCTTTTTATAAAAATCATTTAGGTTACTGGATTAAAAATAAAAGGAAAAGGCCAGGGAACAGATCCAGCCGGCCCAACCAGCAGGCCTGGCCTCCAGGCGCGCGCGGGCCATGTTCAAACCTGACCTACGGGCCCGTGGAGTCAGCGTCAGCGGCTGCGTGCACTGGCTGCCCCAGGACACCGATAGGTGGGCTCCACCTGTCGCGTCCTTCTCCTACCCCCAGCCAGAGACGTGGAGATGGACGCCGGCGAGGCTGCCGTTGTCCTCAGGCCAAACTACGAACGGGAACGGGTCCCTCGTGCCTCCACCTACCTGCTCGTGGTCGGGACGTCATCGGAGGTGGTCTGGGTCACCGGCGATGAGGTGCCCATGGCGGAAGGGTTTCGGGTTGGTGTTGAACTAGGGGCTAGGGGTACGGATTCGCTCGGGAAAGTTATGGGAAATGTTCCTCGTGTCAAGGGGAGTGTAATGAGAGGTCGGACAGCGCAGGAGCCGGCGTGTAGCCGGAGATCGACCAGAGCTCCGAGGCGGAGGGGCCTCGGTCGATCTCGAGCACCGGGGCTCTGCGAGCTCGATTGGGTGGCTAGGGAGTGTCTACTGGTTGTGCTGAAGCTGCTTGGAGGGTGCTGGGGCGCCGGGGGGGACCTATTTATAGGCCATCGACGGTGACCCGACTCGGGCGCGCCGGTGACTCACCGTGGCGCGTGTGCGAGCACAGTGAGGTGCTGGTCGCGAAACGATGGGTTCAGGACGTGGTTTAGGACCTCCTGGTGCAACGGCCGCACAGGGGAAGCAAGTGGGGTCGAGCCGCAGCGACCGTGCATGCTCGGCCGCGTCAGGCGCGCACGGGCACGCGTCGCCTGAGCTCTTGCGCGAGGGGGAGAGGGTCCCTGGGGTAGCTTTGCACTGAATGGTTGTCGGGGGAGCGTTTGAACATAACTGGGGAGGTTGGTACCGGCCAGAGCGTCGTCCCCTTGCTGGTGGCTCTCTGCAGCGCGCTAGAGCGCAGTTTTGGCATGCTACGGCATGCTAGCTTGCTCTGGGGCACTAGGGACGTGTCCTCCATGTCCTGGGTGTTGCTGGGAGTGTGCCTAGCCGTTGAGGTTTAGTGGGAGCTCGAGCTAATCAAGGGAGCAAGGAACACTAGTGTTGCCAGTACTGCGCTGCAGCTCAAATTGGAGTTCTTGTCACTTGTGCTTGGAGTTGGGGAGGGGCTGATTGACTGGGTGTTCAGGGTGTTCTGGTGCTCTAACCCACCAAGTTTGGGGCCTTGGCATTGGGTAAAACAGTGGCTAGGAGGGTTTTTACCTTCCTGTCAGTAGGTGTTCGGCAGTGACTTTGGGTGCTTCCACTCCACCACTGTAAATGAAACTTAACAGGTTTGGTTTTGGGGTAAAAACATGGGGTTCCACCAAATCTGATCTCCATTGAACAAGTTTGGCTTTGTAAACTTGAAAATGTCTCAAAATGACCAGTACTGTCCTTTACAAAGGGAGTGTGGCCAAACACAGTCTCACAAATCCCATCTTTGGTGTGGAGTCCTCATTTGGGGTGTTAAACACCTCTACAAAGTTTCAGCTCCATTGGAGAAACTTTGCAATGTAGAGTTGTTCCAACTCTACTCTCGACAAAGAGGGTTTTGGGCTCATTAGGTGCACTTCCCCACCTTGGATCAAGGTGAGATTTTAGGTGAGCACCTAATATGGGTTGGAAGGGCTCCTGTAATTTTATGGGATTTTATTGAGATAATTTCCTTTGGAAACATCTCAAAAAGCTAAAACAAACAGAAATGGTTTTCAGGGTTTTACTCAAATAATATTAATATAAAATAGGGTTTAAATCTTATATATGGAAAATATATGTCCTTCTGAGCTTCCATGAATTTACTCAGAATTTTCTAAGGCGGGAAGGCAATTCTCCTTGTGGGAATATCATTACTGGCCTTAGAAATAGACATAGACATAAAATAGGAAAATAATATCTTAAATCACCAATTAATGTTTTTAATGAATGAAAATAATATTTGGATCAGATCACCCACTTTGTTTGGAAGTGCCACTTGGCTTCATGAGCTAGTAGTGTATCCCAACATGATGAAGGTGATCTTGATATAAAGGAGAACGGGTTTTTGAAGAGAGCAAAATAATAAGTTTTCATAGATTTGAGTCATCAAACAAGCAAGCGCACACTCAAACAAGGGTTCACATTGCACTCACTACATTATTTGAAAAAGTTTTAACAAGCTCTGATTTTGCAACATAGAATACTTGGGGTGAAAAACAGGGTATGACATCAACACAAGCATACCAGCAAGCAAGCAAGCAATAGTCACTTCATGCATCACAAGCATTCACAAAAAAAATTAATTGGTCCTAATTTTTGAAGTAAGTAATTTAGTCAGGAAGGCTAAACACAGGGTGTTACAGACCTTACCCCCTTAAGAAAATCTTGTCCCCGAGATTTGTTAAGGCGAAAACAAGGGCCTGCTTCTACGATGCTGCTGGATACATCGGTATTAATAATCTAAACACACGGTCCAACGTGGTCACTTCAAGAGTGGCACTTATTGGTGCATCTGCATTCTACGAGGATGTTGGAGAAAGGGAAATTGCAATACCTGGTTGCTAGTCGTACCTGGTGCTTGGCATCTTCTCCGGCTGACAAGTGGGCCCAGGGGCCGCTGTCAGCCTCTTCCTCTTCCTCCCACTCTCCTTTCCTGTGTGAGTCCCCTGTGCTGTCTCCACTTGTGGTGCTTAGGGCGTAGGGTGTCCGGGGCCGCCCTGCGGTGGTGCGTGGTGAGCCAACTGCCGGCGCAGCGAGCACTCACCTCGCGGGCCTGGGAATGTTGGCGCTGCTCCGGGATTCTCAGCGAGCACCGACGGCTGAGCAGCAAGCGGGGCTGGTGGCCTTGCTAGTGGCTCTCCGAGCTTGGCTATAAATTGGCCGGGGAGTCCTTCTCGTTCTCCCACCCGGACTCGCTCCTTGCTGCTGCTCCGGTCCTCTTCCTCCTTCTTCTCCGTGCAGGTGCTCGAGGAGGGATGCCAATGGCGGACGAGACCCCGGGGTGGCTTATATCTTCCTGTCCGGGATGGTGGCGTTGCTGATCGGGGTCTCGACGATGTACTGCGTGATCGTCCACGATGATCGCCATGATGCTGTAGCCCGCACGACGGCTCTCCATGGTGGCATGGTTCATGGCGATTAGGCATCTGCTCAGTGTACGCGTGGTGTTAGTGTGCTGGTGGCGTCTCCGTGAATAAATACATGTGCAGTTTCTTCTTATGAAAGAACCGAGGTGTGCCATAGTGGCGAATGGTTAGGTGTTGGTGTGTGTGGCTGCGAACACAATCGTGGTCCGAGTGGAGGCTACCCCCGATGCGTCTGTCCTGGCTGGTCTTATCGTCTTGCCTGCCATAGTCGGCATAGTTGATGTTGGAGCTGCAATAAAAGGTATTGTTTCTTCTGCGTTGTCGTGGCCCCTTGATCATGCTGATGTTTCTTCATTCTTGCAGAAACTGTCTTCGGTTGCTGGAAGATTGTAGTCTGCGGAGTCTGTGGCTCATCTAATCAGGACTGAGGCACTCGTCCTCTTAGTGGTGAATGTGTATGTCATTAGTGAGGATGACAACATACTTTCCCCAAACATGACATAAGAACGTTGCTCATGAGTCAGGCAAGGAGAACGAGACTTGCTATGGGCGGCTCTGGCTAGATTCCAACGACTTAAAATCGATTCCTACGGTCGCAATCCGCCCATCCTCGCTCGGTGAAGCTTAGGGTCTCAAGGAACTTAGGATATGGGCGAACAATTATCATCTTCTCTCTATGCACATTCCTTAGATGCGAGTGGTTCGACCTCTAATTTGGGATGACATCACCTTATCTCATCAAGATACCATCTCACATGGGTCAACTCCACAATACTCAAGCTAGCCAGCTCCAGGGCTGAGGGAAAAACTAACCCAACATTACAGCATGGTGCGGCTACGATACACATGCATTCCTGAACAAGAACCTCGGGGGCATACAAGTTGCTAAGGTTGTAATGGGTACTACAAGTCCAAATGCCCAGCTAGATCATTTCTAGACCCATCACTCCTGCAAATCCAATATTGATGGGGTTCTACATAAACCCTTCAGAGTCCTCCTACTTCACATATCATTGCAAGGTTTCATCACAGTATGTCCACCAATTTCCGATATCACGATCATCTAATCTACAAGGCCCGTCCACATAGGTTCGTAAATCAATTTGACAACTCCAAGTATACACACTCACTATCCACCGAGAAACATGGTATCATGATTGAGAATATCAGGCTAAATCCAATCCACTCCGAACTATGTGGCCTCATAATTCATCAATAGTCTGCCGGTCTACCCATTTAAATCCCATCTCAAGTTCAGTAATAACTCTTACTCGATACTCCAAATCATCATGGTAAAATTATCAAACCATGTTAGTTACTTGATAAAGTTAATTATACCACCAAGAATTATTGTTCGCAATAAAAATCGTCCTACTGAATCTGAACATACTCCAGGAATATGTAGATTATGCTATTATATCAACTTGTTCCACCAAGTTCACCTACCTTTATAAGTGTCTCGTGATCCACTAAGATAGTCTAGCTATATCTTCAAGAAACTATCATCATCCCAACAATCTTCTAGTATAATACTCTTATATCAGAGGACGGTCCTTCTCATGGCATCACGGTTATGTGCTAGCTTAAGAAGGAAGGATACTTGTTCACTACGATCACTCGTCCCACAAGGAACCCGGTGCTACGCGGAGTTTAACGGGGATCTACAGGTATTCTGGCAAGTCCGTGTACTAGACACATGACCAGAAAATTTGAGATGGAAGGGCTTTCGGAGGTTAGTCTGGTCTAGTGTGGTTTTCCAATTTGAGGGAATGCATAACTACTACGGGTTGCGTTCGGTTAAGCATAGCACAGTCAGTGTCTTCAGTGTCAGTCGTCCTTCGAAGTGGATCCTTGGTGCATCTTGTCTTGCTGTCTTCAGTTGTCGAGAGGGGTGAAGGAGAGGGAGTAGAATAGAGGGAAGTATCTAAGGGTTTTAGCGCAATCAAACAAGCGTTGGAAAGTCAACAAGTGCCAAAATCATTTCGAACATCAAAATAAGACAGGTGATATAACCGCATGCTTGTTGCCTAAGGAAAAGTGCAACTTACACCATGATTGTTTGGAAAGGTTGTTTCCTTCCAAATTGCCCACCAGGATTTCAAGTAACCCCATGGTCAAAGGCATAAGGGTGCTAGCGACTATTTGCAAGTTTTGAAAAGAATAGGAGAGGAGTGTCAAGGAATAGGGGTGGAAGGCTAAATTATAACCTTCATTTCCTTTGAAGATTTTAGGAGAGGCGAGAAAATATATAGGTTCTGCAAATACCTATGAAAGGTCTGGAAGGCAATTTTACCCTAACTAATGTCCGTGCTAACTAAGGCTTCCTATAGTCAGGATGGCTCTGATACCAGCTCTATGGGGACCCCGACTTGCGAGTCGAGATCGCCGAATGATCGTGCTCAGTGATCCGAGAGATCAATGCTCACCGAACACACAAAAACTGAATAATAAGAGTCTTACATCCATATGTACCGTTCAATACAATAAATGACCATTGCAGTCGAGACTTACATATGTAGGGCCTTAAAGGCCAACACACCAAATTGGACCAATAGCGGAATTATTGGTTGAAAGCGTGAACCCATGCCATCAGCCTTAACCTACAGTCATTCTCTCAGGGAGGCGTCCTAGCTTGCATGAACGTCATTGAGTTACTCTTCACCATATCATGTTCTCTTATACCCGGTCAATGAAAAAAACGGAGGCAAGCCAATGAAACTTTTGATAGTACTCGCAAACATCCCATGACATGAACAATGAAAGTGAAGGATAACAATAACATGCATCTTTGGTGGAAATTCTCTTGGTGGGATGATCATGAATATGCATTAAATTAAAGAATTACTTTTGAAGAACAGGTTACATATATCAATATATCTGTCGAGGGCTGAACCATCCGGGTTCACCCTCTATGCCAAGTCACCAAACTTGGTCATACTGTACCTTCGTAATAACTCGTTTTTCGACACATCTCACACACACTTTGTTTATGCGGAAACATCTAGACATAGTTTAAGAAGGATTACCCAACTGTCCTTGACCGTGGACATGGCTATTCGAATAGTTTTAGACTCTGCAGAGGTTGTACGCTGGACCCACGAGATCCGGGAAACTTCGTGTCATCCACGACTCGCGGTATATAACATACCCGAGGTAAGTACCCGATCAATGCCTTTCCCCTGACGATACTAGACAAAGAGGTCCACTAGATTGGCACCCGCCCACATGTTGTATGTCTTACGAGCATCGACTCTGGAAAGTAACAACCATGCGGGGACCAACGGTGTGCGTGGAACTCATAAAATGGCATAGTCGTCCTACCTGGCACGACCCCATCATGAGAGTGACCACACATCACTCCCGCCACAAGTAATGTGGCTCTTTGCTAGCACCGACTAGAGTAATCAACATAGCCTCGTCCCATAAGGGGTAACGTGGTCGTACTAGTAAGGTTGGGACGGTCGACACATCATAAATATAATCCCATTTCCGAAACTATACTCACTCAAAATACCTGGTGCACCACTTCACCAAAAGTGGCCACCTAACTCATCATCACCCTCAGGTATTAGTCGCACGCGACGGGGTTTTTATAAACTCTTGATTTATAACAACAACATGCTCATGCTTTTACTCTAGCATTACTTGTCAACATGATTCTAGCATGACCCTCAAGAAGGGGTAGGATCAAGCTCAATGCATGTGCTCCGGAGGAGCCATCGGTAACATCATATCAAATGATATACCGACACTTATGATCCTATGCAATGAAAATACTTGCTATCTTAACATGCAATATAATATATGCTCAATCATGGTCAAACGGCCGCTTGCCTTTTCTCACATGTGTTCTCGGGATCTTCGAGGTCTTCCGCTCCAACTCTGAGTACTCTGTCTACCAGTTAAATATCATCGTAAACAACCACGGTAAGCCACACAACAGGCAGAAATAAAAGTGCTACAAAAGTAGAAGCTATATTTTTCATGGACCTCTCTGGTCATAAGAAAAATACCTGAAGCTTGCCATAGGAGGTTTGGATCATCAGGGATTTTCTGAATGGAGGAAAGGAGGAGTAGGGGATTCTTTAAGAAGCCCACAGAAGATATTATGATAAAAAATGAGTGGAGGCACTCGTTTAACAGAGAACAACTTTAGAAATGTTTAGGAAGTTGTTTCACTCCATTTGGAGTTGAAATGAATATTCTAGGAATTTTCTAATATGGAATAAATAGCAACAGGAAGCTATTTATTTAATGCTACAAAATAGAGCCTAACGAAATGTTGACCAAGGCTTCAAAAATAGGGCATGATATTAGATGGCTCTAAAATTTGGAATCACTCCATTTGGAGTTGATTTGAACCTTATAGGATTTTACAAAGTGGGGCCAAATACAATCAGATTTGGACTTAAATAGATACTCCACAGGAAGTTGCTCTGGAAAAATGTGCCATGCACATATTTGGACAGGTTTTGAATTTAGGAACCTGTAGAAATTTAAATCATTAGAATCGGTGTTAAAATGAATTTACTAAACATTTTTGAAGTTATGCCAAAACAGGAAAAGAGAAAAGGAGCTCATCCCTAGGGGCTAACTAGCGCCCATGGCGCTAGATAGTCCTTCGGGCCAGCCCAGCAGCTCGGTCCGGCCAGGAAGGAGGCCACGTCGAAGGCGCCTTCTGGGAAGTACGCCTTCGCAACGGGGAGGCGACAAAAGGGGAAACCGCTTCCACTTAACCGCGCAAGCCCGAGGCTCCTCTCTTTGACAGTGGTTCCCGCTGGCTCTCTCTCTCTTCTCTCCCTGCTTCTTCTTCCTCACGACGGCAGGGAGGAGCAGCAGAGGGAGGGGGAAGCCGCCGACCTCGGTGCCTCCGACCATCCGCAGCCGAGGCGGGCGCACCGACGGGCTCAGGTGACCTAGCCGCACCCGTTCCCCTGCTCGGCACCTGCAGGGGAGGGCCGCAAGGGCCCCGGCGATGAGGCTGCGGGAGGTCATCGGTCCTCTCTGGCTTTGGCACCAGGGGCGAAGGGAGGGAGCTGGAGGAGCAGGGGAGGAGTTGCGGTAGTCTGGGGGACTCCAGCAGGGGCGAAAGAAGGTGAGGGGAGGCTCTCGACACGCCAGCCCATGCGGAGGACGGAGCTCTGCCCCGCGGACATGGGGGAGAGGAGGGAGCCCGAGAGGAGAGGGGCTCGAGGGGCTTCACAAAAGAAGAGGAGGACGGTCTGAGGGAGCTAGAGAGGCTCGGGGTGAGGAGATAAGGGAGGGCAAGGCCGAGAGAGCGTGGGAGCTCTCTGGAGCTTTCGGTGCATGGTTGCCACGCACCCCAGGAGGAGCTTGGAGGCTAGCTGATGGTCGGGAGTGGTTTGAACGGTCAAAATGGGGCTCTCAGACATGCTGAGACATGCTGGTTCCTCTAGAAGTGGTCTGGAGGAAGGAGACAAAGTGCAGAGCACCATTTCTGTAGTCCAGGGTGGTGGTCACCACGGCCACCTGTGCCTACAGGGTCCTAATGACGAGTCAAGCATGTCCAACTCCTAAGGCACACATGCAGGAAGGTGATTCTGGAGTTTGGCTGCTAGTGGAGTTGGTTTGAATGGACTTTGACTGAGGTTAAGTTTGTAGCAGCAAACTTAGGGCTAAATAAAGTGGGTCTCAAATGGGGAGTATTGGGGAAACATGATGTCTGGCAGTGCTACCTATGCAAGAACTACAACAGTGCCAAGTTTGAGCTCAAGAAATGAAAGGCAGCTTGTACTTGCTGTACAAAGCCATATCTCAGCCTGAAATGAACTTGTAGCTGTGCTCCTCATTTTCTCTACATGAGCATGCCCATCTATTGGCTTGAAATGAAGCATTATCATACTAGAGATGCTCTGGAAAGAATTGGGGCTTTGTATTAAGCAGATGTATGGGAAGAGAGGTAAAACAGTGCTGCCAAGGGTGAAAATGAGAGGTGGTTACAAAGGGTCTCTCCAATAATTGACGAGTGGCCATGGGAATGTTACTGAAGGTAAAATGTAACTAGAGATAATTGTGGTAGAAAGTTGAGCTCAAGGGTTTAAGTGAAAGGGGCCAAAGTAGCCACTAAAGTGAATGCATACGAGGTGTTTGATGAGTGGCACAGCAACCAGATGGACTTCAATGGATATGAAACTTAACATGATCAAATAATAGATAAAAATAAGCTTGGACACCAAATTTGGGATTTGGTGGACAAGGTTTCCAATGTAGACTTGGAAAACTCTTGAAATGGGTAAAAATGGCTTTGTGCTTACAAAACTATTCAAATCAATTCCCACATATTCAATATTTGGTGTGGGGGAAAATTTTGAGCATTAAGGCATGCACAAAAAGTTTGGGTTCAATTGGAGGAAATTTATAATGTAAAGTTTCCCAAGGTCAGAAATCAGCAGAGAGGGTTTTGAGAGGCTTGGGACAAGTTCTTCTATTATCCTTGATGCACCACTTGGTGTGGATGCGTCATTGGAGTATTAGAACATGTCCACCAAATTTGAGCACATTTGGGGATACTTGACAATGATGAGTTGCTCAAATTTAAACCTGGGCAGATAGGGTTTTAGAATAATTAGGGAAGTCAAATCAACTTGGATTGAGATGAAACTTGGTAAGATCATCAAACATATCATAGAGAGTACATGCTGGAATTTTACTACAATTTACTGAGAATATTTCTTATAGAAATATCCCAAAAGATTGAAATAGGCAGGAATGGTTTTGGAGGGGTTTGCCCAATATTTTGAACATGACCATGTGTTGAAACTCATATATATGGAATAAATATATCCACTCACTTTCCTAAATTTTCTTAAATATTTTGAAAGCAATAAAAATAACTTTCCTTCATAAGAGACCATTTCTGGCATCATAGAAAGGCATTTAAATAAAATAATAAAATAACTTTTAAAATAATAATATTGTGGTTTTTGGAAGATATTTGGATATTAGGTTTTAAATAAAATAATTGATGCAAAATAAGTTCCCTAACCCGAGGACTTGTAGTAAAAATCTCATCTCACGGGCTTGAAAGTTTAATTCAAAGAAATGCTTTTTGGTGAAAATAATATTTGGTAGAAGTAGTTGCTGGTCCTAAACACATGGCATGATCATTAGGAAGGAGTTTTGGGCTAGGGAGGTGAGCTGGAGTGTAGCAAGGATTACTGAGAATCAACCAAAGCATACCAACAAGCAATGAAACAATAGTCACTTCAAGCATCACAAGCATTCACAAAAAATTTTAATTGGTCCTAATTTTTGAAATAAGTAATTTAGTCAGGAAGGCTAAACACAGGGTGTTAGAAGGAGCACGTGTGTATGTCTCTCTTGTTCTCATGCTCATACATATGGCAAAACATCCTCCCTTATAAGGAGGTCCAACTCCTACCAAACTAGCAATGTGGGACTAAACTTTGATTCCACCTCTTGCCTTGCACGAATGGGCTAAGCGGGCCTCTATGATTTATTAGGAATTCAGAAAATGGTTATTGGGCTGGCCCATGGCGATAAAATTCCGGCAATCCCCTACCAGGTCCTAGAGGCACACAAAATTTGCCTTTGGTTTCAAAACACTATTTATATACCGGTACTGAAGTGGAGACTTAAGAGTTGAACTTCCACCTAGAACTCTATGCTACTCTTGTAAGAAAATTGAACAATGGACTATGCCTTGAACTGCAAGTTTTCTGCGAATCTAGCTTCACGTAGAGACTTGGTCGACAATAGGCTACCGTGGGACTTCACCGTGTGTGGAGCTTATACGTCATACTCCGAGGCCTTTCATGAGTTTAATAGAGAGCACCCTACTCTCATAGATTGCGATATTAACAATTAGACTCATATAGGTGTGTTCTTCAAAATACATTCTGCGGGACAACATATGTTCTTCAATAAGGCACTTAGAACACATTAAGATATATATCAACCTGCCATGCAGATTAGGAAAGTATTTCATCTTCATGGAGTGGTATTATCAATGGTAAGGATACTCTCCTCTCAGTTGACCAACAACTTATCTTGCACGTCTTCACGGTATCTCTAATCACACAGAATAGGTTACCACTATGAACAACTCATATTGTGGGTCTCATACCCATCTCCTTTGATGCATTATCTGTCACAATACGTGATAGACCCTTAGTGAAAGGATCTCCCAAATTTTAGATGTTTGGACATAATCCAATGCAATAACTTCGGAGTTTCTCATTTTCCTCATAGATTTTAACCTTATGTGAACATGTCTTTATGACTTCATATTATCCTTTGAACTACTCACTTTGGCGATCACTGTTTGATTGTCGTAGTTCATAAGAACACCCGATACTAGTTTCTCAACAACTAGTAAGTCATTCAAGAGCCGACGAAGCCAATCTGCTTCTACAGTACCTATATGTAGTGTTGTGAGTTCCGCTTCCCTTGTTGAACTCGTTAAGATGGTTTTCTTGCAGGACTTCCAAGAAACAACGCCACCACCATGAGTGAATAAATACGCGGTCGTGGCCTTTCTCTCATCAGCATTAGAGATCCAGCTTGAGTCACTATACCTTCAAGTACCTTTGGGTACCCACTATAGTGAATTCCATAACTCGTGGCGCCCTTCAAATAGCGCATAACTCTTTCTAGAGCTTTCCAATGATCATCTCATGGTTTGCAGACAAACCGAGTCAGATTGCTAACAGCAAAAGGGATGTCACGTCTCGTAGCGCTAGATAAATTCCTTAGAAAGTGTTGGTATAGACGACACCCATGAATACAGCTAGCCATGGAATGTGAAAGCATGGTGGAAAAGGCATAAATTTTGTTTTCAGTTTGGGAACCGCCTATAACTTGTTTAGCATGGAGGATATTGGAAACTTTTAGCCATTCTCGTTGACAGGAAAAGCATGCCACCCTAAAAAAAATCTCTAAGTTTTTCACTTTGAGCTATGGCACGTCTACACATCCATACTTCCCTCTACGAAGGGCCTATCTATTTACCTTATGCAATTTTTATTTTCTAATTTGAGTCTCCATATTCTCTTATAAAGCCCCAACTAAGGAACACTATTATCACACTTGAGCATTGGATGTAGTTAATATTTGAGTATGTTGCATGAATGGATCAATGATAAAGCATGATGGGCTAGGGATAATGTTCTTTAGCATTGATATTTTGAAAGACTTAGTTGCTTGTTGATATGCTTGAGTATTGAAATCTGCATGTCAAATTATGGACTATTGCTTTGCATCATACACAAGTCCATATGTCCATGTTGAAAGAAAAATAATTTGATGAACATGAGAGGCAACATTCCACAATCAAAAAATCTGTTCTTATCATTTACCTACTCAAGGATGAGCAGGAATTATGTTTGGGGATGTGTCGGGGGGATAACCTCGGGGTAGGCTCATCAAGCCTGCTCCTTCATTTCCGTCCCAATGGACATGAAGATAGGGAGATTCCCAAGGCCCAAGGCTTCTGGCCGGCCGGGCATCGCCTGCCGACTGGAAGACGAGGCGGCCACCTTTCTGGCCGGCTCGGCATCCCCAGCCGGCAAGAGCGCAGGCGGCCTGCCCTTCAGAGTCGGCCTTGTCCCGCTAGCCGGACTAGGGGGAGGCGGCCACCCGCGAGCTGGCTAACCAAGCAGGCTAGCCGACCGAGGATCACCAATCACATCAGATCGTAGGTCAGGAAAGGACCTCACGATTAAAGGTAGCTACGAGTCAGCAAAGGTACTGGATCGGGGCGCCCGGCAGGTACGAGCGTCAGTGGCCACGCCGCTGACCTACCCCGGCTCTGATCCATCACCTAGCCTGATGTCGGACCGTCACACTCCCACTCCATTACTGCACTCGGCGTGGGGAACAGTGGAGGCGGTCGTACAGCCTTCCGATGAAGAATCTCGCAGGGCGACGCTTGACGTACATCGCGTGCTCAGCGTCAACCTCACGAGGGAGCACCATTGGCCAGCCGGCGGGTCCCACAGGTAAACAAGACCATGCAGCCGGCGGGCCCCTCATCGACAAGACAAGACCCTTGTGGGCCCCTAGCCAGCCGGCAAAGCAGCCAGCCGGGTCCCACGCTTGTACCCTTTATTCGTATTGTAGGCCGGCGGGTTTGTTTATAAAACCCCCCGGCCACCCCCCATGCAGGGGGACCGATCACTGGCCAGTCATTCAACACTACACACTCACCAACCAACAGAGAGCGAGGTAGAGACGAGCCGGCTGCTCCCCTCTTCCTCCTCCCAACACAGCTCCAGGAGCAACATTGTACTCTGTTCCCATACATCAAGCACACAAGCAGGATTAGGGGTGTTATCTCTACGGAGAGCCCTGAACCTGGGTACATCGTGCGTCCCATGCGTGTACCAACCTCGTTCCCAGTGCCCACCTTTGTCCCTTCGGTTCTCACCGACTTTAGCCTACCTATGGCATATGTTGTGAGTATTCACCGACATTTGGCGCCCACCGTGGGGCCGATCACAGCATCGGCTAGCTTCACGCGCCGGGCGGGGCCCCGCACCTACACCACCGGATGGATTGCATCTGGATCAGTTCACATGCCCGTGGAGATCGCTTTCGACGAGGCGACACCCATGACGATCGACGTCCCCGTCCGCCATGCGAATTCGGACGAAGATTCCGATGACGAGGCGCTCCCTAGCTTCGTCATCGCTGCTATGGAGAACCTCAACATTCTCTTCAGCGATCTTCGCCTCAACGACGGCCCACGCTACTTCGGCGAGGACTACGACGTTGAGGCGCTCTGCGCCAACTTCAGCAGGTTCTCTATTGCTGAGACGCCTGCCCACGACGTTTACCCCAGTAACGTCCTCATCTTCAATGGCCCTCCACCGTCGGTGGGGTTTTTCACCCCCTACCACGTCGCTGTCGTCTCCAACACCGTGGAGGTGATGGTTATCGGTGCCGGCACCAGCACGGCTCCCGGCAGGGCCTCCGCAGGCGCTGGCGAGCCCGGTGCGGCCACCGCCGACACTTATCGGGACGCCATCGCTGGCCTGAAGACACCGGTCGCCGCTTCCGCCGACCCTGCAGACGCTCGGGCCTCGCTGGAGGAGGCTCACAAGCGTATCTTGGAGGAGGGCATGGCCGTGGCCTCAGCAAAACATCGGTTGGAGGCTACACATCGTGAGTATAACTCCGCATATGGTCTTACTCCGATTTCCGAGGGCCCGAGCCGGCTTGGATCGGTCGGCAGCCGCGGACGGTTCGTCGCCGAGGTCCTAGGCGGGGACCGGCCCACCTATGAGACTCCTGCGGCCAACATGCGGGCGGCCCAGGAGGCCATGGAGGAGATGGCCAGCCTGGAAGGTGAGGAGCACGCCTTCCAGGATAAGCGCGTCAAGGATCTCCTTGACGCAGCTAACCAGCAGCACGCTCGGTTCGACCCCACCCAGGCTCATTCAGAGTCCCCGGGGCCGAACTCGGGGGCTCGCCGCGACACTAGCGGCCAGCACCATGCCGAAGAATCTACCTCGCATCGCCCTTCCGGCTGGAGGGGCGAGGGAAGCCAGGGCCGGTGCTCGCAGCACCAGAGCGAGCATACTTCAGGCCTACGTCGTGGAGGAGATGACGACGACTCGGAGTACGGGGATCTTCCCCCGCGAAGAACTCACGCATCCGGCTCCCAAGGAGCCTCCCCTCTCGCCACCAGGGCTGGCGCCCCCGCCTCCCAGGACGAGCGGGACTCCCGCCGGCGTATCATCGCCCTGGCCCATTCGGCCCTCCTAGAGGAAGACGGACCCGTCGGTCCGGCTTGCTTCGGCCCCCGGATCCGAGGGGAGCCGTTCCCCCAAGGCTTCACCCTGCCTCGGGATATGCCGAAATACAACGGCATGGCCAAGCCAGAAGACTGGCTGGTCGACTACACCACGGCCGTAGGCATCGCCAGGGGAAACAAGCGCGTAGCGGTTCACTACGTGCCACTCATGCTAGCCGGCTCGGCCCGGACGTGGCTTAACAGCCTCCCAGCCGGCAGCGTCAACTCCTGGGTGGACTTCGAGGAGGCGTTCGTCCGCAACTTCACCAGCACCTACAAGCGCCCTGGTCGGCCTCGCGAGCGGGCCATGTGCGTCCAGAAGGCCGACGAACCCCTCCGCGACTACGTCACCCAGTGGACTGAGCTCCGCAACTCCTGTGAGGGGGTGCATGAGGTACAAGCCATACAACACTTCATCGACGGATGCCGAGACGGCACCCTCCTCAAGCACAAGCTCATGTGCACCGAGCCCACCTCCTTGGCGGTGCTCATGGCCAAGGAGGACAAGTACGCCACGGCCGACTCCGCGATGCGCATCAAGGTGACCGCCGCGGACAAGGTTCTGCCTGCACTGGCTACTCCCAAGCCGGTTGGGGACAACCGAGGCGGCCAGAACAACTACAAGTGCAAGGCGGATCAGATGGCCAACAACAAGCTAGTGGCCAACGTCGAGGGCGAGGCGTCGGCTTCCCAAGCGGGCCCTCCATGAAAGCGTCGCAATCAGGGCAACCCCAACTGGCAGCCCAAGCAGACTCTCGAGCAGCTCCTCGACACCCCCTGCAAGATACATTCGGGGGCGGCGCCGTCTACCCATACCCTTCGATAGTGCAGCATCGCATGCCGGCTGTCGGAAGGGGAGGGAATGCCGGCTCCCCCGGGTGCGCAGGCGGTGCCCCGTGCACCGGCTCCCCATCACGCTCCGCTTCCGCCGCCGCCGCCTCGCGACGAAGGCCCACACCCCGACGACTACCCGCATCAAGACGGAGCGTTCGTCGTCTTCACCAGTGAAGGCAACGACAAGCACAGCCTGCGCCAAAGGCGTCGCGAGGTAAACGCCACTGTGCCCTCGGTTCCCCAGTACATGCATTGGTCCGACAAACCAATTACATGGAGCCGGGTGGGCCATCCTGCGGTGATGCCCAACCCGGGGTCATACGCACTCATGCTTGACCCCACCTTCGCCTCCAAGAGGCTCACCTGTCGATTCTCCCGGGTGCTGGTCGATGGCGGAAGCAGCATCAACATCCTCTACCTCGACACTCTCTGCAAGCTCGGGCTCAAGGAGGCGGACGTCCTGCCAACCAACACTGTCTTCCACGGCATCGTGCTTGGGCAGTCGTGCTCGCCCATCGGCAAGATCCAGCTGGATGTCCTCTTCGGCGACAAGTCCCACTTCCGTCGTGAGTCCATATGGTTCGAGGTGGTGGACCTCAGTAGCCCGTATCACGCGCTGCTGGGGAGACCGGCTCTAGCCAAGTTCATGGCTATTCCGCATTACGCCTACCTGAAGATGAAGATGTCGGGTCCCAAGGGCATCATCACTGTTGTTGGCGACTACAAGAAGTCGCTCGAGTGCGCCCAAGATAGTAGACGCCTCGCGGCTGATCGACCGGCTCGTGCCCAAGGCTACCGAGCAGCCGACAATTCCTTCTCCTCTGTCCCAATCGGCCGGCGAGGGCTCTTTCAAGCCGGCTAAAGAGACCAAGCAGGTCCCACTCGACCCTGCCAACCCGAAGCAGTGCATCACCATCGGGGCTGGCCTCAGCCCCAAATAGGAAGGCGAGCTCGTCGACTTCCTCCGTGAGAATCGGGACATCTTTGCATGGTTCCCCAAGTACATGCCGGGTGTCCCGAGGAAGTACGCCGAGCACAAACTTCATGTGTGACCGGATGCAAAGCTGGTGAAACAACCTTTGTGCCGCTTCGCCCAGGGGAAGCGGCGCACAATCGGAGAAGAGATCACCCGGCTCCTTGCAGCCAGCTTCATCATGGAGGTTTTCCACCCGGACTGGCTGGCGAACCCAGTCCTGGTGCTGAAGAAGAACAACACATGGCGAATGTGCATCGACTACACTAGCCTGAATAAGGCATGTCCGAAAGACCCCATCGCGTTGCCTAGGATAGATCAAGTGATCGACTCCACTTCATGCTGCGAACTTCTGTCATTTCTGGATGCTTATTCACGCTACCATCAAATCAAGCTGGATCCAGCTGATCGCCTGAAGACCTCCTTCATCACGCCCTTCGGGGCCTACTCCTACACCACCATGACGTTCGGTCTGAAGAACGGAGGTGCGACGTTCCAGCGCTGCATGCAGCAGTGCCTACTGCCACAGATTGGCAGAAACATCCACGTCTATGCGGATGACATCGTCGTCAAGACAAAGCAGCACTTCAGCCTCCTCGACGACCTGCGAGAGACATTCGCCAATCTGCGCGAATACAAGATCCGGCTCAATCCCGATAAGTGTGTCTTCAGGGTCCCAGGCAGCAAACTCTTGGGGTTCTTCGTATCCGCCCGCGGCATCGAAGCGAACCCTGAGAAGATCAGCACCATCAAGTGGATGGTGCGGCCGGCTCGGATCCTCGACGTCCAGAAGTTCGCCGGCTGCTTGGCGTTCCTCAACCGGTTCATCAGCCGGCTTGGCGAGAAGGCTCTTACACTCTACCAGCTCATAAAGAAGACGACGAAGTTCGAGTGGAACGACCAGGAGGACGAAGCCTTCCGCGACCTCGAGCGGGTAATCTCGAGCCTGCCAATCTTAGCAGCCCCATCTGAAAGGGAACCCATACTCATATACATCACGGCGACCACTCGGGTGGTCAGCGTAGTGTTGGTAGTTCAGCACAAAGAGGAGGGCAAGGCCCTGCCAGTGCAGCGCCCTGTCTACTATCTTAGTGAGGTCTTTTCCGCCTCTAAGAAGAACTACCCTCATTATGAGAAAATGGGTTATGGCGTTTACCTTGCTGCTAAGAAATTAAAACAATACTTCCAAGAGCATGCCATCACTGTGGTGAGCACTGCTCCGCTATCAGAGATCATGGGAAACCGTGTTGCCATGGGCAGAATTGCCAAGTGGTCCATCGCCATGGCGGACCACGACATTCGGTACGAGCCTCGCACCGCCATCAAATCACAGGTGGTGGCCGACTTCTTAGTCGACTGGGCCGAGACCTAGTTCGAGCCACCGCCTCCAGACTCCACGCATTGGCGGATGCACTTCGACGACTCGAAGATGTGGACGGGACTGGGAGCCGGCATCATCTTGACGTCTCCGAAAGGGAACCAACTCAAGTACGCTCTCTAGATCCACTTCGCCGCCTCCAACAACGTCGCCGAGTATGAAGCACTGTCTCACGGCCTCCGTCTTGCCAAGGAGATTGGCATCCGACAGCTCATATGCTTCGGCGATTCGGACTTGGTGGTGCAGCAGGTCTCGGGCGAATGGGACGCCAGGGACGCCAACATGGCAAGCTACCGCTTCCTGATCCAGCAATTCAGTGGCCCCTTCGAGGGTTGTGAGTTCTACCACGTTCCCAGGGCGGAAAATGAGGCGGCAGATATGCTGGCAAAGATGGGCTCCACAAGGCAGGCCATCCCAGCTGGCGTATCCCTCGAGCAACTCCACAAGCCGTCTATCAAGCAGTCTCCGGAGTCGACATCAATCTTCGTACCAGCCGACTCTACAATACAAGCGCCGCCGGCTCTGCCAGTTATGCCGGCTACGGACCCCACGCCGGTTGCACTGGCGGCACCGGCTCCAAATGTGGCACCGACTGAATCTGCCGTGCAAGCGCCGTCGGCTCCACCAACTACGCCGGCTTCGGATCTTAATCCGGCTCCATTGGTCAACCCGACTCCAATAACGACAACCCCAGCTCTGCCCGGGCTCGAACCCTCCTAGTGGGTGGACATCATGGTGATAGACGATGAGCCGGCTGCAACGATAGCACCGGAGACACCATCAGGCTCGGGGGCTGCGGAAGCCCCCAACAGTCAAGACGAAGAAGAGGCGACCCTTGTGTCGGCTCCATCATGGGCTCAGGCCATTCTGGCCTTCCTTCTTTGCGGCGAACTTCCTCAGAATGAGGCGGAGGCGAGACAGACCCAGCGCAAGTCCGCCGCCTATGCCATCATCAATCGCAAGCTGGTACGACGTAGCACGACCGACGTGTTCCAATGCTGCGTCGAATCAGAAAAAGGGCAGGAGATCCTCAGGGACATCCACCAGGGGGAGTGCGGGCATCATGCCGCCTCCAGAACCCTGGTGGCCAAAGCATTCCGACATGTATTCTACTAGCCCACGGCCCTCGAGGAGGCTGTGGATCTGGTGGAAAATGTGAAGGCATATGCCGCCTTCAGCGCTGAAAACCATTCCCTTGTCATGGCCATTCGCCGTCTGGGGACTGGACATGGTTGGGCCCTTCAAGACGGCTCGTGGAGGAATGACGCATCTTGTGGTAGCCGTCGACAAGTTCACCAAGTGGATCGACGCCAGGCCTATCAAGAAGCTTGACGGCCCCACTGCCGTCAGGTTTATCACACACATCTCTGTCCGATATGGCGTTCCCCACAGCATCATCACCGACAACGGCACCAACTTCGGCAAGGGCGCCTTGGCGCTCTACTGTTCCAAGGTAGGCATCCGGCTCGACCTGGCCTAAGTGGCACACCCCCACTCAAACGGCCAAGCGGAGAGGGCCAACGGCCTGATCCTAGCTGGCATCAAGCCAAGGCTGGTGGCACCACTAGTTAGGTTAGCCGGCTGCTGGATCGAAGAACTATCGGCTGTACTATGGAGCCTCCGCACCACGCCCAACCGGTCGATCGGCTTCACTCCTTTCTTTCTGGTATACGGGTCTGAGGCCATCATTCCCACGGATGTCGAATTCGACTCGCCTCGGGTCACCCTATACACAGAAATGGAGGCGAAGGAGGCCAGAGAAGACGGTGTGGATCTCCTCGAGGAAGCAAGGGACTTGGCTTTGAGCCGGACGACCATCTACCAACAGAAGCTGAGATACTACCACAGCAAAAGGATCAAGCCACTCTCTTTCAGGGAGGGAGACTTGATCCTCAGAAGAATCAAGCGCACTGCCGGCCAGCACAAGCTCTCACCCCCCTGGGAGGGACCGTTCATCGTCAGTAGGGCGTTACACAACAACGCTTACTACCTAATTGACGCCCAGAAGCCAATGAAGCGCAAGAGGGACGACTCCGGCCAGGAAACGGAGTGCCCATGGAACACGGCGTTGCTTGGCCCGCTCTATTGCTAAAAGGCGGAAGACAAGCGAAGGGAAGAGCATACACATGTATCTTCCTCCCACTTCGGGAAACAGAGAAGGCAATAAAAAGGACATGCTCCATGTTTCTTTCTATCAAGAGTTCTCACTCATGTGTACGGGCTACACAGTGTACCACCTCTCGCCGGTTTGCTTAAGCTCGGAGGCTACGCAGAAAAAAGCAGGCTCCCTGCTTTCTCTTGCTAAAAGAGTTTTCACTCCGTGTACGGGCTACACCGCATGCCACCTCTTGCTGGCTTGCTTAAGCCCGGAGATTACGCCGCGCGGCCCCATGCTAGCTTCAAACAAGCTCGGGGGCTCACCAGCCGCTCGGACGGTCAATCCTTGTAGTCGGGCACATAGTGTACTGGCTAAATCCCGGTCCATCGCTTGAACCTGCGGGCAGGCTCCGGTCGCTCGGTTCGCGGTGTGACGCCGGGTCAGGTCGAATACATGCACAGTCCGGCTATACTAGTGACGACCAGGCTCGAGTTGGTTCATTCTAGCTGGCCTCTGATTGGCTTATGTCTTGTTCTTTACGTCCTGATGGCTTCGGATAAGAGAAGTCTGCCAGGAATCAAAAGACAGGGTCATAAGACAACACGCTTGGTGACGAATATAATGTTGAATATATACATTCATAAAAAGCATTGGCCCACGGCCCACGTTCGTTATATCCCTCCGGGGGTAGAACAAAAAACACAAAGGGACGCTAGTTACGGGACAGCGGCATCAGGGGTCGTCTCGGCTGCCGCTCCTGATGTGGTAGCATCGCCGCCTCCGGCTCCTCCCGAGGTAGATGCGTCGTCTCCCCTATTGCGGCCCCCGGCTCCGCTCATTCCGGAGTCGGCATGTGCCCCACTGCTGGAGGCGGCAGCAGATTCCGCAAGCCAGGCCGCCTCCTCGACGCTGCCATCGACGTCGTAGGGCTGAAGGCCGTGCAGATCCTCAGTGATCACGCCGCCGTTCTTGCCCCGCTCCAATATGAAGTCATCCCAAGCGGCGTACACGGCGATGGTGCTGGCTCTCACCCGGAGCTCCTCCTTCATGCCTTGCAGCTCCGCCTCTGAGCCTTCGCGTTGGGCAGCTAGCTTGCCCAAGTTCAGGTTGCGATACCATGACTTGGCCAAGCGCAGGGCCATATAAGCCCCAGACCGCACGACGGAGGCCCGCCAGGCGTCCAGGCTCTTTCCACCCGCTGGGAGCCAGCGGGCGAGCCAGCTCATGGTCATCAGCTCCACGCGCTCCGGCCACAGGGCCGCCACCATCGACGAACCTGCAACCTGGAGCTGAGTCACGGACTCGCTCATGACGTGAAGTCAGGCCTGAAGGCACATGCCGATCTCCTCGACGCTCCGGCCGGAGGTAGTATCTACCTCCTACACAGCCTCGCGGCGCTCCTCGCAGCACACCTCAACTGCGGTGTCGGCTGCGACCTGGGTCTCGGAGAAGAGATCTGGGGTAAAGATAGCCGTGTCGTAAGAACACAACAAGAGGAGGAGACAGCCAAAAAAACAAACGCAAAACAAGGAAAGGAAACCTACGCTAGAAGGCGTCGTCGGTCTCGTGAAAGACCTCAAGGACCTCGCTCTCCCGCACCTCACTCGCATGAGTGAGGCGGGCGATTTCCTCCTGGAGGGTCGCGGCGGACTACAACGCCTTACCCAGCTGCGCTTGTTTCTGGGTAAGGGCTTCATCCTTAGCCCTCAAGGCGGCGTCCTTGAGGTTCGCCTCCTTCAGATGGAGCGACGCGAGGCGGTCCATGTCTGCAGAGTAGGAGGCCTCCCTCTCCTGCAACATGGCCTGCAACCGCTCTAGCTCAACCTGGCCGGCCGCCTCGAGCTCCTTCTGCTCCGCCTGAAGAAGGTCCAGCCGCTCTTGGAGCCGGCCGCCGGCTTCGCGGAGGGCATCACGCTCCGCGGCAGCCTCGCCCAGCCGGACTTCAAGCTCGGTGATCCGGCTATCAGCCCCCAGGTGCTCATCCCGAAGCTCGTTGTACGCTTGTACCTGAGCATCGTATAGCGCCTGCCAAAGGGAAGAGGAAGGGAACAGGATTAAGATTCGACCTGGTTAAAAGCATAACCAGCCTGATTCTCGGGGGCTACACCCAGTGGGTGCGCTTGCGCGCCCCCACTGAAGAAAAATATGCAGAAGAAAAGGGCCTCCAAGAGATTCGGACCGGTTGGCAATCAACCCGCCCGATTCTTGGGGGCTACACCCAGTGGGTGCACTGTGGCGCCCCCACTAACGTCAAAAGAGGAGAAAAAAGCAAAGAAAAAGCAAAATAGGCAAGGCCTACCTGGGTGCGGGCTTCCAAGTGCTCCATGTCGCCGCATACCACGCGGGCCGCCTGCTCCACCTTCGACCGGCCACTGTCAAACAGCGTCACCAGCTCCGGCACGCCGGACAGAACGGTGCCGGCGGGCATTCGCAGGTGGGCCACGTTCCCTGGCCGCCACGACTTCATGGGCCTGCTCCCAGGTCGGCCCCTGCCCTTGGCGCGACAGGACCCTGCGGGGGGACAACGATAGCGCCGGCTCCTCGTGCCGGCTCAACGGCCGTCTCGGGCGCCACCCCCGCCGGCGCTACTTCCTCCACAGAAGGTGGATGAGCCGCGTCCGGCGCATCCAAGGTCGCCCCTGGGGCGTCAGGGGCCGCGTCCGGCGCGGCCAGATCCAGCACCGGCGCGTCAAGAGCTGCTTCGGCCCGGGGAGAAACCAGGATCGTCTCTAGGTCCACCCGCTCCGGGGTTGCCGGCTCAGACGGCTGGGTCCCTTCGGTCCTCGGGGTTCGCCCGGAGGCGGCCTCGCTAGCTGGCTCCTCCACACGGGCGTGCGCGGAGGGGTCCTGTCTAGCCTTTGCACGCTTCTCCGCCGGTCTCTCAACCCGGCTGGGACAAGGCTGATCCACGGCGACCTTCCCCGCAGCTGTGTCCCACCGGCGCTTGGACTCTATCTCAAGCTCCCTGTTGGTAGCATCAGCCGCTGCCCAGTTGGCCCGCTCGGCCGCGCAGGCGGTGTCTTCATCCGCATCCTCCGCCTCCCTGTCGATCCAAGCTTCTCAGGAACAAACTTCATCTCAAAATACGGAAGAGAGAAAAGGAGGAAACCATACCCGACAACTACCGGGACCTGCTTCCGGCCACCGCCATGGCGCCTTTTGGCACCGTCTACCCGCTGCCAGGCTGGAGGACCTGGCGCCGGTCGCTTAGAGGCCGGCCGGGATGCTGTGGCACCCTTGCCCTTCCTCCTGGCTGCCTCGTCAGCAGCGGTCGCTCCGCCGCCTTGACACCGGCCGTGCAACGGTAGTGGGCTGGTGGCCTCCTCCACCTCGTCGGAGTCTCCTTTGAAGGCTGCATCATAGCAGAATGAGGCTTCCTCATCGTCGTCCGTACAGTCTTCTAGGGCATGCCGTGGGTACTCACCGGACGGCTCGGTCCCTTCCGACTCCAGGGGATCTCCCGTGTCGGCGGAGGAGTCCGAGCGGGGCTCCATCGCATCCTCATCCTCCATCTCGGAGGCGTCGGACGCCTCCACGTCGGGAGCAGGCTGAGGCAGGGACCCCTGCAGGGTCTGGAACATCTACAAAAAAGGAATTCAACCTGGCTAGGCAAACGCCACCGGCTTCAAAACAAAACAACAGGAAAGAAGGGAGAAAGGCAACCACGGGAGGCGGATGAGCCCGGTTGAACGGGGCCATCCCCCACGTCCATTCCCCGCCCTCATCCATACGGGCGGTGGAGATCAGGTTCACCCTCCGCGCCACAGCTCCCGAGGTGAGCCTCTTGACGGACAGCCGGCACGGATCAAGCCGGCCGCTCATCTGGCAGACCAGATCCGGCCGCCTGTGCAGAGGCAGAATCCGGCGAACCACCATGTCGGCGAGAAGGTCGCGGCCGAGGAGGCCGCTCTCCCTCAAGATATCGAGGTGGGCGCGAATGAGCACCACCTCAGGATGCGGCTTGGGGGCCTTCGCGTCCCTGTTCTGTCGCGTCGGAGGGGCGATGGCGAACGGGGGCATGTTGAGGGTGTCCTGGGCCGGGTCGGTACTCCTCACATAGAAGAACCCCTTCTGCCAATGCTTGATGGAGTGTTGCAAAGGCATCTGGGGGAAGCCGGACTTCGGGCGGTGATGCACCAACGCGGCCCCGCACGGCGTCATGGGGCGCGACCCCTGGAGCTTCTCCACCTCGGATTTCTCCAAGGCGATGGATTGCTGCTTGAAGAAGAACAAGCTGCGCCACAGATCGACGCGAGGCTCGATCCCCACGAAGCCCTCGCGCAGGACCACGAAGGCGGCCAGCTGCAGTATGGCGTTCCACGCGAGATGATGCGGCTGCAGGCCGAAGAAATTGAGCCACTCGGCAAAGAAAGAGCTAGCCAGGCCTCGGAGCCAGGGAGGCGCACCGACACTTGGGAGGCCGGGGGTAGCAGCCGATGATGACGGAGCGCGTTGATGAGCCCCGTGTCGACATCGCTGCCCAGCCAGGCCCCCTGCGAGGACGCCTGCTACGCCGACGACCTCTTCAAAGAAGATCCCTCAGCCATGGCTACGGGTGGCGAGAGCTAGAAGCGGGCGGAGGAGGTCTTGGCAGCGAAGAAGAAGGAGACGAAGGGCGCGAGCTCTTCTTCTCAGCACATAAGGAGGAAGAAGGCACGAAGCGGGACGAGAAGAGGGGGCGAACGGCCTCCTCGAAACCCTCGCGTCCCATTTAAACCCCACGAAGCATCGTGGGGAGGGGATCCGGTGCGCGCCGGGCCCCATTAATGCCGTGTATTACGGGCGGTAATGCTCCCGTAAGACCAACTGTCGCGAAGTAAATCCACAGAAGATCTCCCGGGCGGAGGCCGAGGGGGTGTCGTGGCGGGACCCAGGGCCCAGGCCCGGTCCCGTCAAGCAGTAATCGCCATCATTATGCCAGGCGGGCCTGGCACGTGGCGCTCTCCGGGCCAGTTACGACTGGACCGAGGCATCGCTTCGAGGCTACCCGGCTCCGAAGCTGGCGTCCCACGCCGCAAACAAGAGCAAAATATCAAGACAAGACAACAAGCCGGTGAGGCCGCCCGCCCGCAGGCGGCGGACCTCGCCAACTTCTGGGGACTGCTGTCGGGGGGATAACCCCGGGGTAGGCTCATCAAGCCTGCTCCTTCATTTTCGGCCCAATGGACATGAAGATAGGGAGATTCCGAAGCCCAAGGCTTCTGGCCGGCTGGGCATCGCCTGCCGGCTGGAAGACGAGGCGGCCACCTTTCTGGCCGGCTCGGCATCCCCTGCCGGCTAGAGCGCAGGCGGCCTCCCCTTCGGAGCCGGCCTGGTCCCGCCAGCCGGACTGGGGGGGAGGCGGCCACCCGCGAGCCGGCTAACGAAGCAGGCTAGCGGGCCGAGGATCACCAGTCACATCAGATCGTAGGTCAGGAAAGGACCTCACTATTAAAGGTAGCTACGCGTCAGCAAAGGTACTAGACCGGGGCGCCCGACAGGTACGATCGTCGGCGGCGTTCGCCACTGACCTACCCCGGCTCTGATCCATCACCTAGCCTGATGTCGGACCGTCACACTCCAACTCCATTACTGCACTAGGCGTGGGGAACAGTGGAGGCCGTCGTACAGCCTGCCCATGAAGAATCTCGCGGGTCGACGCTTGACGTACAGCGGGTGCTCAGCGTCAACCTTACGCGGGAGCCCCATTGGCCAGCCGGCGGGTCCCACAGGTAAACGAGACCATGCAGCCGGCGGGCCCCTCATCGACAAGACAAGACCCTTGTGGGCCCCTGGCCAGCCGGCGAAGCAGCCAGCCGGGTCCCACGCTTGTACCCTTTATCCATATTATAGGCCGGCGGGTTCGTCTATAAAACCCCCCGGCCAGCCCCCATGCAGGGGGACCGATCACTGGCCAGTCATTCAACACTACACACTCACCAACCAACAGAGAGCGAGGTAGAGACGAGCCGGCTGCTCCCCTCTTCCTCCTCCCAACACAGCTCCAGGAGCAACATTGTATTCTGCTCCCATACATCAAACACACAAGCAGGATTAGGGGTGTTATCTCTACGGAGAGCCCTGAACCTGGGTACATCATGTGTCCCATGCGTGTACCTACCTCGTTCCCACCTTTGTCCCTTCGGTTCTCACCGACTTTAGCCTACCTATGTCATATGTTGTGAGTATTCACCGACAGGATGCTGATACGTCTCCAACGTATCTATAATTTTTTATTGTTCTATGCAGTTATGTTATCATTCTTGTATGTTTTATAATCATTATATAGCAATTTTATATCTTTTTTTGGGATTAACCTATTGACATAGTGCCTAGTGCGATTTGCTGTTTTTGCTGTTTTTTCCTTCGCAGAAAATCCATATCAAATGAGGTCTATTGCCATGAAAATTTACAAAGATTATTTTTTGGACCAGAAGGATACTTGGGGGCCAAGATTGACCAGCAGCCAAGTCCCAGAGGGGCACTAGACTCCATGGCGCACCAGAGGCCCCTCGTACAACCTCGTATCTAATGGGTCCCTTTAGAAACTTCTATACCACCTTTGAGCTCTATAAATACCCTAATATTCCATAAACCGTTGAGGAGTCAACGAAAAATCGTTTCAGCTGCCGGAAGTTCCAGAGCCACGAAAACCAATCTAGAGCCTTTTCTAGAGAAGAACATGATCATGGAGGGGTTCACCATCTCCCTTGGTTATCCTCCCATGATGCGTGAGTAGTTCATATCAGACCTACAGGTCCGTAGGTAGTAGCTAGATGGCTTTCTCTCTCGTTTTGTTTCTCTATACAATGGTCTCTTGGAGATCCATTTGATGTAACTCTTTCTGTTGTGGTGTGTTTGTTGGCATCCGATGAATTATGAGTTTATGATCAGATCTATGAAAACCTATTCATGCTTTATTATTATAGCCTCGTATTTCTTCTAAGATATTTGGTTTTTGTCTGACCAACTTGATCTTTTATCTTGCAATGGGAAGAGGTGCTTTGTGATGGGTTTGATCTTGTGATGCTCAATCTCAATGACAAAAAGAGACATGTCACACATGTATCGTTTCCATTAAGGATGAAAAAGATGGGGTCTATTCCTACATGAATAGATCTTATCTACATCATGTCATCATTCTTAAGGCGTTACCCCATTTCTCCATGAACTCAATACACTAGATGCATGTTGGATAGCGGCTGATGTCTGGAGTAATAGAAGTAGATGCATGAAGAAGTCAGTCTACTTATTTTGGACGTGATGCCTATATACATGATCATTGTCATGAATATCATCATAATTGCTTGCTTTTCTATCAATTGCCCAACAGTAATTTCTCTACCCACCGCTTGCTATTTTCTCGAGAGAAGGCACTAGTGAAACCTACGGCCCCCGGGACTACTTCACATCATCTATTTGCGATCTCTACTTTGCTATTTGCTTTTCTACTTTATTTTCTCTTTTGTTTTAAGTTCTATATTATCAAAAAACCCAAAAAAACCTTGTTGTGTTCTATTTTCTATCAATCTATCCTTACTTTACCCATGTGGGATTGACAACCCCTCTACGCGTTGGGTTGGGAGGATTTGCTATTTGTCTGCACAGGCTGCTTACATAGTCTTGTGCATCTTCCTTCTGGATTAATACCTTGGTTTCTTAACTGAGGGAAATACTTGTCGTCGTTGTGCTACATTTATGACCCACAAGTATAGGGGATCAATCGTAGTCCTTTCGATAAGTAAGAGTGTCGTACCCAATGAGGAGCAGAAGGAAATGATAGGCAGTTTTCAGGAAGGTATTATGTGCAAGTGGTATTAGTGATAGTAGTAGATAGTTTTGCAGCAAGATATTTTCTAACAAGTGACAAGTAACAATAGTAACTAAGTTCAGCAAGGTAGCCCAATCATTTTTACAACAAAGTATAGGCCGAAAAGTGTTCTTATATGAAAAAAGTGCTCCCGAGGACACATGGGGAATTTTATCTAGTCATGTTCATCATGTTGAATTGATTCGCTTCGCTACTTTGATAATTTGATATGTGGGTGGACCGGTGCTAAGGTGCTGTTCTTACTTGAACAAACAACCCACTTATGATTACCCCCTCGTGCAACATCCACAACTACGAAAGAAGAATTAAGATAGATCTAACCATAGCATGAAATGTGTGGATCCAAATCAGCCCCTTATGAAGTAACATGTTAACTCGGGTTTAAGCTTCTATCACTCTCGCAACCCATCATCTACCTGTTACTTCAAAATGCCTTCCTTTAGGCCCATAACATGGTGAAGTGTCGTGTAGTCGACGTTCACATGACACCACTAAGAGAAGCAACATATACATATCAGCAAAATATTGAACGAATGCGAATTTCACATAATTACTTGTGACAAGACTTATCCCATGTCTTCAGGAAAAATAGTAACTACTCACACCTCATCAACATGTTAAAGATTAGATGTATAATGATGGTGAGAAAGGATCTTAACATAATATCTTTCACCAATTAATCCAACAAGCATCAACTACAAGATGTAATCAACACTACTAGCAACCCACATGCACCAATCTGAGGTTTTGAGACAAAGATAGAATACAAGAGATGAACTAGGGTTGGAGATGAGATGGTGTTGGTGTTGATGTTGCTGAAGATTGGTTCTCCCACGAAGCAGGAAGTGTTGGTGATGACGATGGATTCGATCTCCCCTCCCGGAGGGAAATTTCCCGGGCAGAATCACACTACCACACAGAAAAGGGGCCTCTACCTAGGTTTCCGCCTCGAGACGGCGGCGCTTCATCCTGGAAGTAATGTCTTGATTTTTTCTAGGGTAAAACAAACCACATAGGAGAAGATGGACGTCGGAGGGCCAACAGGGGCCCCACAAGCCATCAGGGCACGACCAGGTTCTTACTTTCGACTACCCCATTTGACTGAGGTGAATAGGGAGGTGTCCTCTCATCGATTATACCATGTTCCACAAAAATGAATCAAATTCGTTGGATAATACTCTCCACCACAATCGGACCTAATCCTCTTGATTTTTTGATCAAGTTGGTTTTCCACTTCAGCTTTATAGATCTTGAAGAAATTCAAAGCCTCATCTTTAGATTTTAAAAGATACACATGGCAGTATATAGTGGAGTCATCGATCAACGTCATGAAATATTTCTTTCGACCTTTTGTCAAAACACCATTCATTTCACACAGATCTGAATGTATGAGTTCTAGTGGCTCAAGATTTCTTGTTTCCGTAGTTGTATGGGACTTACATGGTTGCTTAGATTGCACACAAACTTGACACTTAGATCCCTTGAAAGCGATGAAGTTGGGGATTAAGTTCAACCTAGCTAGCCACGTCATACAACCAAAATTAACATGATAGAGACGTGAATGCCATACATATGATTCACGATTATTGCCAATAGGATTAACAATTTTATTACAAACATCTGACAAGGATAGTCTGAACAAGCATCCTGAGTCATAACCTTTACCAACAAAAGTTCCATACTTGGATATTAAAAATTTATTGGACTCAAAGACAAGCTTGTAGCCATCTCTACACGGAAGAGATCCGCTAACAAGATTTTTATTAATGGAGGGGACATAAGGCATGTTCTTCAGCCACACGATCTTCCCTGAAGTAAACTTCAGATCGAATGTGTCAACACCACGAACAGGAGCACTAGAACCATTGCCCATGAGGACAAAAGTAGTCCCTGTGGCCTGATAAGAAGAAAACATGGAAATATCACCGCATACATGCACATTAGCACCTGTGTCAATCAACCAATAAGGAGAACGACATACTGAGAGAATAGTGGGAAGTATACCATACCCAACATCCTTCATCTCAGCATCACGAATGACAACATTAGCGATCTTGTCGCCTTTCCCATGTTGGCACTTGTCATAACGGTTAGGACAACTATGTGCCCAATGATCAAGATCTCCACAGACATGACAAACACCTTTCTTCTTGTCATTCTTCTTATTGTAGTGTGCTGTGAAGCCTTATTCTTCCCATCAAACTTTATCTTACCATCAAACTTGTCGTTGTTATTAAACTTGTAGGGATGGAACTTTTTCTTCTATACTAGATTGACACTAGAACCTCCCTCCATACCTCGAGTATGTATGCCTTTTGCTCTTGCCTGTTCTTCGACATCATGAGTACCAATGAGATCCAGAATGGAAAACTCCTGCCTCTTATGCTTCAGAGAGGTAGCAAAGTTCCTCCACGAGGGAGGAAACTTAGTGATGATACCTCGTGCAACAAACTTCTCCGGTAACATACAACTGAAGTGTTCAAGTTCTGTAGCAAATGACTGTATCTCATGAGCTTGCTCAACCACAGAGCGCTCATCGGTCATCTTGTAATCATAGAATTGTTCCATGATAAACAACCGAGTGCCAGCGTCCAAGACTCCAAACTTGGCCTCGAGTGCGCTCCACATATATTTTCCATTATCAATTGATGCATAAGCATCAACTAAGTTCTCACTAAGAACACTCAAGAGAGCAGCCTTAAACAAGGTATGAGTTTTCTGAAAAGCGATTTCCTGTTGAGAATCCATAATTCCTTCAGGTTTGCCAATAGTGGCATCATAGCAGCTCATGGTTTGAAACCACAGAACAACCCACACACGCCACCTCTTATAGTGTACACCCTCAAACATAGCAGGCCTCATGGAAGGAGCAAAACCATTCGGGGTAAATTGCCTATAATAAGGTTTTTGGATTGTCGAAAATATGAACGATTTACCTTTTGATTTTACTAGCAAAAATAGTAGATAAATCATGACTACTATAGCAATTATAAGACAAATCATGCAATCATACTGAGAGTATGCAAGTAACATTTAAAGTGGTGATTAGGAACGGAACATATCTAGAACGGAAACTAGAATAAGAAGTTGTTGCAGGAACTCAAACAAGAAGAACACGAACACATACTTAGTTGCAGCAGCATCAGAAGAGGGATTGGCGTTGACGTTGTCACCGGACATGTTGTCGAAGATGTTATTGACGTTGGGTATGAAGTCGTCGTCTGCGAAGTGGTCGTCACTGTCTGTGGTGTCCATGATAAAGAAGCCAGTAGTCGCGCAGAGCGCTCCCCAAAAACCTTATCACCCTTCTCATGTGCAAGACTCAAAATGTCCGGGTGCACATGGGAAGAACCTAGTAGTAGCTTAGAGATTGGAACTTGACAGCGGGAGGAAGATGATGTTCTTATGTGTCTCTCTGGAGAGGAGCGACCTCTTTTTTATAGGCACAGGAGAAGTAGGTGTACGGGCAACGAAGAGAGGCAAAGAAAAAGAGGGAGAAAAAACAAACAGGCAGCAGCCGAACAATGCAGTGTTCGTATTTAATTTCCATTACACAAAAAAAATTTAGCTCCCGAGCGACCTTTCGTATACCAGTCGTGCGTGGCAAAAATTTAGTCATCGGCTTGTTCCCGGGGCGCGGTGTGTCGTGTGGAGGCGTGGCGTGGCGAGGCGGGTGACGGAGGAGGAGGAGCACGTGTGTATGTCTTTCTTGTTCTCATGCTCATATATGTTGGAAAACATCCTCCCTTATAAGGAGGTCCAACTCCTATGAAACTAGTAATGTGGCACTAAACTTTAGTTCGACCTCTTGCCTTGCACGAATGGGCTAAGTGGGCCTGGAGGATTTATTAGGACTTCTGAAAATGGTTATTGGGCTGGCCCATAGCAATTGAATTCCAGCAAACTTACCTCCAAGATTTTGGTGTTTTTTGTTTCCAGTATTTTGATTTTATCCGTAGTCTTTGTCATTGGTATAGTTTCAATTTTTATTTAGAAAAGGACCTATGCCTCACTTTATAGATAAAGCCACGAAGTAGAGTAACACCAAACCGACAACCAATAAACAAGAGTACGAGAGTTTAGGACAAGTTTAAAGTAAGGACACAAGGCCAACGGGCCTGAAAACCAGCACACACGTAAATGACCTAACAATCAGACATGAGACGTGCGGAGGAGCTTCATGAATATTCATGTTGACGCACAAAAGAGACGGTCGTCACTCGAACTCTAAAAATCAGCTCGTCCATGGCGGTGCGGTCGGCGTAATTAGTCGAGAATTTTCACTTCTACAAGAATATCAGAGTTGTGAAGAAGCGGTCAACCGAATTATTGGGGAAAATATGCTCAATAGTGAACTTGTTTCTAGTCATCCACAACACCCAACTAAGCGCTAAGAACCCGACCCACAAAAGCCACTTATTAAGGCCGGAGAGGCAGGAGGAGAGAGGCCTAAGATCACAAAAGAGGATGGAGCCCAAGGGACAACCATGCACTCATGAATGGACGACCACGCAAGTTTGGCAAGCAAACAACCAACGAAACCCGAGTTATCAATAGAATTACAAATATCACAGCGATCGGACCCGGGCTCGTTCCTCTTTCGGGTTTGGTCAGCCGCAGGGAGGCGGCCTCTAATGGCCTCCTAGAGATTTGTTTTTTATTTTGGGCGGCACCCTCGCCTGCTAAATGGCTTTAAATTTGCTAGTATAGGAGCCAGGGATGAGGTGATCATACAAGGACTTCATAGAAAATCTGCCAAAAGGGGTGTGGGGCCAGGTCACAAAATCATCCTCCTCCGAGAGAAGAGGGAAGCTCGCAGCCACGACCTGTCACTCACCCAACTCTTCAGGAGACAAGGTTGTCCTCAGGCCTAAGTCTCATCCCGCCTGAGGCAGCTAAGAGATTGAGATCTCCGGGTCAGGGCAATAGGAGAAGAGGGTTGGTAAAGCAACAACTAAAGTAGAGTCACCAGACCACCAGTCAAGCCAAAAGAACACAAAAGACCCGTTGCACACCACAAATTTCACTTGGGCTCTAAAATCATCGGGAACCTTAACAAGTTCATGCCAAAATTGATAATAAGACATTAAGTAAGTATTTGCTTTTCAACAAGGCAAACCAGAGAGTACAAGGGTCCAATGTGCATATCTTCCACCACCATTTGATAATAAGACATTTATTGATGATGGAGATATTGAGCATGGCAAGTCCACCAAATGATTAAGGACAACAAATGTGGTGACACTTCACCCAACAGTATTTACAATGATTATCCATAGAGTTTGAGTAAAAAGCACCATTGGCTTGTCAAAACCCGCGAGAGTCACGTGTGATAGGCGATAGAAACCCATGGTACATGGGGAGGGAAGAGAGGCAAACATTGGTCAAGCACACCTTGCGTGCATTAGTCTTATATGTGCCCTGCCAAGTCATAATCCTGTTACCAACTTTAGACACGAGGGCGGAAAGTCTTACGCTAGAAGTTTGAAAAGAGTTATAGGTAGACCAAGGTACTTGAACGGGAAGGACCCGCGCTTACAGTTGAGAAGCAAGGCAACTGCCTTAGCCTCCTACTTGGTCGCCCCAATGACCAAGTCCTCACTCTTTACAAAATTGCTTTTCAGATTAGAGAGGACCTCGAACCACATGAGAAGTAAATTCAGGTTGGCGATGCAAAGGTCATTGAGCTCAACCATGATAATCGTGTCATCCGCATACTGGAGATGGGTGACACCTTCAAGGATAAGATGCGGTACGACAGGAGAGATGTGGGCCGTAGAGGCCACCCTCAAAAGGATACAAGACATTGCATCGGCAACAAAGTTAAAGAGGAGTGAGGAGATGGGGTAACAGGAGGGTGCCTGTCGTGGGTATAAGCCTGACATTAGATGAGTAGGGTACAAAAGTAGAGGGCAGAGTCCTAGCTACGACAAGGTTGTATGAGTTCAGGCCCCTCTGCGGTGGAGGTAATAGCCCTACGTCTCAGTGCTCTGGAGCTTAGTGTCGAGTGGAATATAGGTGTTACAGAATGCGAACCCCTATGCCGGAGGGGAGGGGGTGGCTTATATAGAGTGAGCTGCCCCTCATAAGTGTCCAGCCTTCAAGGTGCAATAAGTGAGAATAAATGCATACGTTATAGGTAACGTATGCCATAAATGACAATAACTAGAGTAGTCTAATGTATGCCCGTTGGCCTCCCTAGGGTGGCTTCTGGCCTTCGATGTCGACTGGCTTCTGGTCTTCACCGAGTGGAAACCAGTCGTCAAGTATAAGATAATCCTCCGAGTGGTTTCCTACCAAGTGGACAAGAGGTTGTCTTAATCCAGTCGGTAGGCATCTTGTGATCTTCAAGCTAATAACAAGGTGCCCTTGGGTAGGACTTATAGGTTAGTCCTATGAACCTACCCTAGGGCAATAGCCCAATCATTAGCCCCCGAATGGATCGAGGTTCGAGTGCTGAAGGTGTAACTCTAAATCTTGATATAGCAGACTGAATTTGAATGCTCTTCAAAGTTTTGCTGAATTGGATGTCGATTGAATTCTTCATCATTCGCCTTGATGAATTCTGCTTGGAACAAAATGTGTGAGTGAATTTGAGGATACGAGTGAACCAGTGAATCGGGGCATCTGACGGGATCTTGTGATGTGACCAGTCACCCTACCAGCCCCGGATTTTCCGGGATTTGAAAACTTCGGTTGCCGCATGCTACGCAGCGATGACATCATCACAATCAAGTGGATTGGGTCGCCTCGATTCTCGCGCCTCTACCTCTGCCACGTATCTCGCGCTAGCCAGCAAAGGGACAAGCTGAGGGCCCACTTGCTAGAGACCCAGTCGGTTGGTTATAAAAGCCTCCAGCGCTAGGGTTCGGAACGACATCGTCTCCTTCCTCTCCTCTGTTCTTCCTTCTCCTTATCGACTAGTGCAACCCAGAGCTGCCAATCTTTCCGCCGCAGCTATGACGAAAGGGCAAACCAGCAAGCTGGATAAGGCGAAGAAGAAGGGCGGCACCAAGCCCACGAAGCAGGCTCTGCCACCGGGCTGGATCCAAGGGGATTTCCTCTGATCCACTGTGTGGAAGGAGGACCTCCTCGATCCCGTCGAGCACGGTATGCTGACGGACAAGTCTTGGAGGTTTCCTTGCGATGAGATCAAGCCCGAGCCATGCGAGGGAGAGCGAATCCTCCTCCTGACCCACGCTGAAAGAGGTTTCTCCCTGCCGCCTCATCCTTTCATTCAGGGGTTCTTGAACTTCTTCGGGGCGCAGTTGCATCACTTCCCTTCGAATGCCATTGCCCACCTTTCTGCCTTTGTCACCTTATGCGAGTGTTTCTTGGGGTGTCCTCCCACTGGGGACTTCTTAAATCTATCTTCACTGTACGTTCTCAGTTGGTGAAAAGGTCACTCTAACTGTCGACAAGACTCATGTTATCCAGTTGTGTGGGGGTTTAGGACTTCAAAAGAGATCCAAAAGTAGTTATCCTGCCATGACCTTCCCCGAGTCGGTTCGCAACTGGAAAGCCACTTGGTTTTACTTTAATGATATCGCTTGCCCAAATATGTCGAGTGGACTCCCGCCCTTTACTTTAGAGCGACCGAGTGCTCCGAGGGCTTTGGTGTCGACTGCTACTGCAACAAAAGACCTTCCAACGGCGCCAAAAATAGGTGTGTTGACGGCACCAGGAATCCTTCTGCTACGGCTACGCCTTAAGGGACTCCCTAAGCAAATATGCAAAGGATTTCCCCCGTGGCCTTGGAGCCTTGCGTTGGTGTTCCCTCGAAGCGGAAAGGGTGATGTAGCGCAGCGGTGGTAAGTATTTCCCTCAGTTTGAGAACCAAGATATCAATCCAGTGAAGTAGTATCACAAGAGCCTGCACAAACACAAAAAGCTTGCTCCCAACGCTATGAAGGGGTTGTCAATCCCTTATAGATTGTTCGCCATGTGAGAACTGGAAGCAACAAAGTAACAAAGCAAAGTAAAAGCGAAAGTGGAAACGATAGGTGTGAATAGACCCGGGGGGCGTAGTGTTTACTAGTGGCTTCTCTCATGAAAGAAAATAGACGGTGGGTGAACAAATTACTGTCGAGCAATTGGTAGAACTGTGTAAAGTCGTGACGTCATCTATGGCAATGATTATATCTATAGGCATCACGTCCAAAACAAGTAGACCGATACTTTCTGCATCTACTACTATTACTCCACACGTCGACCGCTATCCAGCATGCATCTAGTGTATTAAGTCCAAAAGAACAGAGTAACGCCTTAAGCAAGATGACATGATGTAGATGGACAATCTCATATCTACGAAAGAGCCCACCTTGTTACCCTTGATGGCAACTACATGATGTATGCCTTGCTGCCCCTACTGTCACTGGGAAAGGTCACCACACGGTAAGAACCCAAAACCAAGCACTTCTCCCATTGCAAGAATCATAGATCTAGTTGGCCAAACAAAACCCAAGACTCAGAGAGACTTGCAAGGATATCAAATCATGCATATAAGGAATCGGCAAAGACTCAAATATATACCATAGATAATCTGATCACAAATCCACAATTCATCGGATCTCGAAAAACACACCGCCAAAGAAGATTACATCGGATAGATCTCCATGAAGATCATCGAGAACTTTGTATTGAATATCCAAGAGAGAGAAGAAGCCATCTAACTACTAACTACGGACCCGTAGGTATGAAGTGAACTACTCACGACTCATTGGAGGGGCGACGATGTTGATGTAGAAGCCCTCCAACTCCAAAGTCCCCTTCGGCAGGGCACCGGGAAGGGTCTCCAGATGAGATCTCACGGAAACGGAAGCTTGCGGCGGCGGAAAAGTATTTTCGTGGATCCCTTGATTTTTTTTCTGTATTTTAGGGAATATATAGGCAAAAGATCTAGGTCAGGGGGGAGCCAGGGAGGCCACAAGCCTGCCCACCGCACCCCTGGTGGTGGAGAGGGGGCTTGTGAGCTCCCTGTAGCCCTCCTAGCTTGGCCCACAAGCCCCCGGATCTTCTTCCGTTCGGGAAAAAATCATTTCAGGGATTTTATTCCATTTGGACTCCGTTCCTAAATTAGATCTGAAAAGAGCCAAAAACAGAGAAAAAACAGGAACTTGCACTTGGCACTGAATTAATAAGTTAGTCCCAAAAAAAGATATAAAAGGTACATAAAACATCCAAAGATGACAAGATAACAGCATGAAACCAAAAAAAATTATAGATACGTTTGAGACCTATCAAGCATCCCCAAGCTTAACTCCTGCTCGTCCTCGGGTAGGGAAGTGATAAAGAATGATTTTTTGATGCTTTCATGCTACCTAGCATAGATGTCCTTTGTAACTCCTCTTATGTGCCTGAATGTTCAGATCCATTAGATTCAAAACAATAGTTTGCTATTGACGTGGAAAAATTAATAATTCAAGCAAACTAGCAAGGTAATCATGAACTTTCAAAATAACAAGGCCAAAAGAAAGTTGTCCCTACAAAGGCATATAGTCTGGCTATGCTCTATCATCATTGCACAACGAATTTAAATCATGTACAACCCCAGTATTGGCCAAGTAATTGTTTCACACCTTTACTTTCTCAAACATTTTTAACTCTCACGCAATACATGAGCGTGAGTCATGGTTTTAGCACTATAGATGGTGTGGAGTCTGGTGGAGGTTGCAAGACAAAACAAGGAGAAGATGGTAATATTAACTAGGCATATCAATGAGCTATGGAGATGCTCATCAATAGATATCTATGTGAATGAGTAGGGATTGCCATACAAATGATGCACTAGAGCTACGAGTATGTGAAAGCTCTTAAAGAAAACTAGTGGGTGTGCATCCAACTTGCTTGCTCACGAAGACCTAAGGCAATTTTGAGGAAGCCTATCATTGGAATATACAAGCCAAGTTATATAATGAAAATTTCCCACTAGCTATATGGTGGTGACTAAACGAGAGTCTCTCAATCATGAAGATAATGGTGCTTAATATGCACAAGTGTGGAAAAGTGGTAACATTGTCCCTTCTCTCTTTTTCTCTCATTTTTTTGGTGGGCTCTTTGGCCTCTTTTTTTATTTTTTTTATTTTGGTGGGCTTCTTTGGCCTATTTTATTTATTCACATGGGACAATGCTCCATCAATGATGATCATCACACTTTCAACTCAAAACTCAGAGCAACGATGACTCTATATGGAATGCCTTCGGTAGTGTACCATGACAATGATCTAGCATGGCATAGACATTAATGGAAACATCATGCTAGCTATATTATGATCATGCAATGGCAATGTAGACGTGATGGCACATGTCATGGTGGTAGTTTCATGGCAATATATCTCGGAATGTCTTTGAAAAAGCCATAGTAGGTAGGTATGGTGGCTGTTTTGAGGTATAAACCATCGCGCGATCCCGACCGCCATGCAAAGGATGACAATCAATAGACTAATCATGCTCAGATTTCATCACATAGCAGTTCACCGTACGTGCATGCTACAGGAATCACTAAATTCAACACAAGTATTTCTAGATCCACAACACCTTACTAGCATAACTTCAATATTACCAAAACCACAACTCAAAACTAATTGAGATGAATCAAACTTCTCTAACTATTCAATGCACATGAAGGTGGAAGTTTTCGTATCCCTTTGGATAACTAACCCTTTTGAGACTACTTTCAAAGCATAGATCAACTACCAAGCCATGCACCGTTGTGCTCTAAAAGATATAAGTGAAGCACATAGAGCAAAAGTATCTATCTCAAAAGATATAAGTGAAGCACATGTGAGCTGAATTGTCTACCAAAAGATATAAGTGAAGCTCGACAAAATCACGGTGAGTGCATGTCTCTCTCTCTAGGTGTGCAGCAAGGATGATTGTGACACAACAAAAATAAAAGACTCCTAAGATACAAGACGCTCCAAGCAACAACACATAACATGCGGTGAATAAAAATATAGCCCCAAGTAACATTACCGATGGACTGAAGACGAGAGAGGGGATGCCTTCCCGGGGCATCCCCAAGCTTAGGATTTTACGGCATCCTTGAATCTCTTGGGGTGCCTTGGGCATCCCCAAGCTTGAGCTCTTGCCACTCTTTATCTCTTTGTCCATAAGAACTTCACCCAAACCTTGAAAACTTCACAACACGAAACTTAAACAGAAACTCGTGATAACATTAGTATGAGAAAGCAAACCACCACTTCCTTAGGTACTGTAGCAAACTTAAATTCTACTTATGCTGATGTTGGGTTACTGTATTTTTAATCTTCCATGGCTAATACCCCCCGATAATATCCATAGTTTCATCAAAATAAGCAACCAACACAGCAAAAACGGAATCTGTTAACAGCAAACCAGTCTATAGCAATCTGTATATTTCGTATACTTCTGTACTTCAGAAATTCCGAACAATTACGACAGTGTGAAGAATTTGCGTAGCAATCAATAGCAAAAAGAAGAAACTCAAAAGCTCTTAGAGGAAAAAAATGGAAATTCTTTTCGTGAGCAGAAAGTTTCTGTCTTTTCCAGCATGACCAAACGATCATCCCCAAGACTAATCATAACGGTTTTGCTTGGCACAAACGCAAAAACTAACACAAAAAACACAATCATAACATAATTATGAAAGTTTGGAAAACACAAAATAGAAAGAAAAATGATAGATTCGTTGGGTTGCCTCCAACAAGCGCTTTTGTTTAACGCCCTTAGCTAGGCAAAAGGTGATGGAATCACGTATAGTCATCTTTGGTGCTCAAACCATAAGTAGCTCTCATCATAGATTCATAAGGCAATCTTATTTTCTTTCTAGGAAAGTGCTCCATGCCCTTCTTTAAAGGAAATTGAAATCTAATATTCCCTTCCTTCATATCGATGATAGCACCAATAGTCCTTAGGAAAGGTCTACCAAGAATAATGGGACACGAAGGATTGCAATCTATGTCAAGTACAATGAAATCCACGGATACATAGTTCTTATTTGCAACAATAAGAACATCATCGATCCTTCCCATGGGTTTCTTGACAGTAAAATCCGCAAGATGCAAATTAAGAGAACACACTTCAATCTCATGAAAACCAAGAATATCACATAAAGACTTTGGAATCGCGGAAACACTAGCACCCAAATCACACAAAGCATTGCACTCATAGTTTTTGATCTTGATTTTGATAGTAGGTTCCCACTCATCATGAAGTTTTCTAGGTATAGAGACTTCTAGTTCGAGCTTCTCTTCAAGAGATTTCATCATAGCATCTACGATATGCGTGGTAAAGGCTTTGCTTTGGCAATAAGCGTGTGGAGAGTTTGCAATGGATTGCATCAAAGAAATGCATTCAAACAAGGAGCAATTATCATAATTGAATTCCTTGAAATCCAAAGTGGGAGTTTCATTACTACCCAAAATTTTGATTTCTTTTACTCCACTCTCCACACCTTTATCATCAAGATGGGTGGACTCCGAATCATTGGGGCGTTTTTCAACCAAAGTGGATTCATATCCAGCCCCTCCATAAATAGGTTTGACACGCGAAAACAAAGATTCAAGAGGAGACACACCAAGGACATTAAGATCTTCGTGATTTGCATCACTAGAACGCACCCTTTTAAACCATTCATGCCTAGCGCAAATTTGGGCGGTTCTTTCTTTGCTCTCATTCATGGGGACACGCATAGCTTTCAAAGTTTCATCCAAGTTGACCTTGGAAGGAGCGAACCTAACTTTCAAAGCATCAATATCACAAGACATCCTGTCAACGCTCTTGGCCAAATCGTCAATTTTGAGTAATTTTTTCTCTATGGACGCATTGAAAATCTTTTGAGGGTTGATGAACTCTTTGATATTACTCTCTAAATCAGAGGGTAATTTGTTGTGATTTCCATAAGTGTTGTTGTAGGAATTGCCATAGTTGTTAGAGGGGTTACTAGGAAAAGGCCTAGGAACATAGTTTCCTCTAAAAGCATTGTTGTTGCCCAAATTGTTCCTACCAACAAAATTCACGTCCAAACTAGCGTTGCTACTCTCAATCAAGGAAGATAGTGGCATGTCATTAGGATCTACAGTAGCGTTTCTACTAGCCACCAAATTCATCAACTCGTCCATCTTAGCACTAAGCGAGTTAATCTCTTCTATAACGTGTACCTTTTTGCTAGCAGGCGACCTTTCAGTGTGCCACTGAGAGTAGTTGGTCATGATATTGTCTAGGAGTTTTGTAGCATCTCCTAACGTCATTTCCATGAACGTTCCACCTGAGGCGGAGTCCAAGATAATGCGGGAAGCGAAATTCAAGCCAGCGTAAAATATTTGTATAATCATCCACAAACTCAAGCCATGAGCGGGACAATTTCTAATCATAAGCTTCATCCTCTCCCAAGAATGTGCAACGTGTTCATTATCAAGTTGCTTGAAATTCATGATATCGTTACGTAAGGAGATGATCTTAGCCGACGGAAAATACTTGGATATGTAAGCATCTTTGCACTTATCCCAAGAATTGATACTATTTTTAGGCAAAGAAGAAAACCAAGTTTTTGCGCGATCTCGCAACGAGAAAGGAAAAAGTTTCAACTTAATCACATCATTATCCACATCTATTTTCTTTTGCATATCACAAAGCTCAATGAAGGTATTGAGATGGGATGCGACATCTTCACTAGGAAGGCTAGAGAATTTCTCTTTCATAACAAGATTCAGCAAAGCTGCGTTGATTTCATACGATTCCGCACTAGTGGCGGGAGCAATCGGAGTACAAATAAAATTATTATTATTAGTGCTCGAGAAGTCGCAAAGTTTGGTGTTTTCAGCCATGATGACTTCAACAAACCAACAAGCACACAACAAAGTAAGAAAACCGGCAAAGGAAAATGACAAAGGCAAAAGAAAATGGCAAAGGAGAAAGGCAAATGAAAACGACAAATGTGAAGTGGGGGAGAGGAAAATGAGAGGCAACTGGCAAAAAAGTAAATGCAGGAGATGAGTTTGTGAGACCTACTTGGATAGATCTCTCCTTCCCCGGCAACGGCACCAGAAATACTTCTGCTACTGCAACAAAAGACATTCCAACGCCACAAGAAATAGGTGTGTTGACGGCACCAGGAATCCTTCTGCTACGGCTACGCCTTAAGGGACTCCCTAGGCAAATATGCAAAGGATTTCCCCCGTGGCCTTGGAGCCTTGCGTTGGTGTTCCATCGAAGCGGAAACGGTGATGTAGCGCAGCGGTGGTAAGTATTTCCCTTAGTTTGAGAACCAAGGTATCGATCCAGTGAAGGAATATCACAAGAGCCTGCAGAAACACAAAAAGATTATATCTATAGGCATCACGTCCAAAACAAGTAGACCAATACTTTATGCATCTACTACTATTACTCCACACGTCGACCGCTATCCAGCATTCATCTAGTGTAATAATTCCAAAAGAACAGAGTAACGCCTTAAGCAAGATGACATGATGTATGGACAATCTCATATCTACGACAGAGCCCACCTTGTTACCCTTGATGGCAACTACACGATGTATGCCTTGCTGCCCCTACTGTCACTGGGAAAGGTCACCACACGGTAAGAACCCAAAACCAAGAACTTCTCCCATTGCAAGAATCATAGATCTAGTTGGCCAAACAAAACCCAAGACTCGGAGAGACTTACAAGGATATCAAATCATGCATATAAGAAATCAGCAAAGACTCAAATATATATCATAGATAATCTGATCACAAATCCAAAATTCATCGGATCTCGACAAACACACCGCCAAAGAAGATTACATCGGATAGATCTCCATGAAGATCATGGAGAACTTTGTATTGAAGATCCAAGAGAGAGAAGAAGCCATCTAGCAACTAACTACGGACCCGTAGGTCTGAAGTGAACTACTCACGAGTCATTGGAGGGGTGATGATGTTGATGTAGAAGCCCTCCAACTCCAAAGTCCCCTCCGGCATGGCACCGGAAAGGGTCTCCAGATGAGATCTCGCGGAAACGGAAGCTTGCGGCGGTTGTCGTGGTTTTGTCACGGCAGATGTCCTCGTTAAAGGACTTAGTGTTGGAACCATCGCACCTTGGTGGCAACTCAAAGGGGTTGAACGGGAGCGAGACAAAGACTTACCCAGGTTCGGCCCCTCGTGAGGAGGTAAAAGCCTACGTCATGCTTTGTGTTGTATTGATGGAGTTTCGATTACAAGGAGGGCGTACCTCGCCTGACCTAGCACTCGATGATTCCTAACCTACCCTCTTCTTCCCTAGGACTCGCCTTTATATACAGGTCGAGTCCTTAGGGTTTACAAGGGTCCTTTCCTTTACATAAATCGTGACTCTTGCGATCTCTAAGTCGCCATCTTTCTAAGGCTTGCAGACCTTCTCTACTATGGACTCCTTCCGAAAGTCTGAAACCGCCATACAACTTTCGGCCTTAACTGGCCGAGGCCCGAACCACATTTAGATGAATCGCCAGCTTTGGTGACCCGGCTCAACTAGGGCGGGTTATCCAACAGATAATATACCCAACATTAGGCCCCAGATTGACTTGAATTTCCTTCACGCCAATATATTTACTCAGTTAAGGGCGATTCATCTTCACCCCTCTTATGCACCATGCACTTAAACCGCCATTTGTTGCGGAAAAACTTGAGTCGCCAAACCACTTCTTGTTGGCACCTCCTTATCCCTTGAATTTCGGAAAGGATAATGACGTAATCCCCAACGGATCCTTTGACATCGTTAGCCCAAAAATTTTGGGGCGCCATCATGGCGAATCTTTATCTTTTGGCAGTTCCCGCTCGTGTCGCCTCGATCCTAGTGCCCGACCTGATAAATAGGCGGGAGGAAGGGACTGGGCGCATTTCACCTACCCGTCTTGTCGCCCTTCTCTTCCTCGCCGTCACAGTGAAAACCTTATTGCCACCCGAGAGCTCCGCCGCCACCCGAAGACTTCATCATCGTCCGAAAGCTTCGGCGCCGCCGTCGCTGCCGAACACTTCGTTGAGGCCGAGCATTTCTTCGCCGTCGAACGCCTCGCCGTCGTCAAGCACCTTGTCGTCGTCGAGCACCTTGTCGCCGTCGAGCACCTCGTCGCCGCCCAAGATCTTCGCGTTCACCCGAGATCTTCGTCGCCGTCCGCGCAAAGCTCACGGCGAACCCCTCCTCGGACGTCTCCAGCCGTATCCGTCAGGTCAGTTTTCCGCCATTGAAAGCAGATCCAAGTTTTTTCGAGGTTCATACCTACTGAGTTCTTGGTACCTCCCGAACGGCTTCATAATTCCTGACTAGTTGGCGGTGATGATAGAAAGCTCAACAATGTTTTTCATACCTTTATTTGTTCGGCCTTGACTTGTATACTTAGAAAGGTTTCACCAGATCAACAGTATTGCTCCCATCTTAGTCGCAGGCCGTTTTATCAGAACTTTTTCACATTCATTTCTGTCTGTCCAGTAGATCCATAATCTATCGCTTGTCAAGTGAAATCTGTTTATAATCTCATGCTTCACCATCTTGACAAATACTACTGATGCTCTGAAATGCCTCTCCTTTAAGTAGTAAGAGTTTCATAAGTCGCCCTGGCCACTTGACCCGCACCTTCGTTGGCGGGTCACAAAACTCCCTCAGCCATGAGGCAAATGGTTTGGCGAGTCAAATGAACTTGTTTCACCATTTTCAGTAGATGCTTGGCGTGTTGATTTACCCGTAGTTTTATTCCTTTGTAGCATGGGCGCTGTTTTCAAAAGTGACTGGCTCCCAACCAAGGTCAATGATGCCATACTTAATGACTATGTAAAAACGGGGAATCTGGACCCTCAAGAGGTTATCGGTTGGCACACCGGGTTAGGAGAAGAAGTCCCCAATCCGAAGCAAGGGGAGATAGTTGTTTTTGTTGAACACCTTGAACGGGGCTTTAAGCCGCCCGGATCGAAATTCCTCAGAGATGCCATGACATTTATGAATATCCGCCTCCAAGATTTAGGGCCCACCTCGATAAGCAATCTATGCCAGTTCCAAGTGTTTTGTGAGGCCTACTTGCAGATGGAACCCTCAGTTCCTTTATTCTGGCACTTCTTCCACTTGAATCGCCAAACAGAATTTCACAATGGCACTAGTCTGGAGTTGGAGGTGTCAATGTTCAGCGCCGTAGGGATAGTCCATTCCCATCACTCGCCATGCCAAGCCATCCCAAAGGCTGGGGCGAGTCTTGGTTTTACTGCCGGGAGACTTCACCTGAGAGCGAGAACAAGCTTCTCGGCTATAGGGCAGATCGCCTTCCAACAAATTTTAAACTCCCAGACAAGCTCACCGAAGAAGAGGAGTCAGACTTTATCCCAGTATTGTCCGAGTTAAGATCTCTGACAAACAACGGCCTTACTGGGGTTGACTTGATCCGCTGCTGGGTCAAATGGCGGATCCTCCCTTTAAGTCGCCGGGACGGATTAATGTGTGATTTTGACGGTACCCTAGATCACCCTAAGTGATACTTCCACACGGCTCTAACAGAGAGTGATATTGTGACCATCATCAAGAAGTTGACCGGCGAACCCGTGGCAAAATGCGGCCAAATAGGTCTTAAGCCATTCTTCAAGATCAACCCGGCACCAAAGGTAAATAACTCAACTTGCCTCTTGTTTTTATTCCTTTCGTCTTACTTGAACTATGACCTCTTATAAAATATGCCATTTCAGAAAGGTGATAAATTCTGGTCCAAGAGGCCAAAGAAGTCGGCCATGAAGCAAGCTAGGCCGCCTCCAAAGAAGAAGTCCAAGGGCAAGGGCAAAGCCACCGTTACTGAGCCATCTGAAACCGATGAATCCCAAGTCGGCGACGTACTTTCAGAGGTAAAAATCCATCTTCTTTAACTCACCATCCATTTACTGATAGTTTTGTGTTTAGACCTATATCTTTTGTGTAGAATGAGGACAATGAAAGCCAGGAAGACTCCGTAGAGGTAATTTTTGTTTCCTCTGACTCATCTTCTTCTCCACCTATGCCGGCCAGACGAATTTGTGGGAAAGTTCCCTTCTCACACCCAAATGCTTGTTTGGATCCAAATTTCCTTCTGAAGAAAGCACAACATGCCTCAAATCGGCAAACTCGAAGTCATTCTGGAGACCTGGTGTCTGGGTTACCAACAAGAAACAAGAAAAGGCAAAATGAGGTATCTTTTGATAACACTTCTTCAGATCCTTTTGGATCGCGTTTGTAACTCGCTCATATCTACGAAGTATAATTTTTGCAGAGTTCTCCACCCACATCTGGCGATTCAGTGATGTCGGCATGCCCACCAATGATCTGTGTCCCTGGGTAAGCCTTTGACAACATTTACCTTTGTTCTGATGGTGGTAACATCAACTCCTTTAAACGCACCCTCTTCTCTTTTTAGGGCACAGGCAAAGAAAAGGAAAACTGGCGGGTCAACTCCCCTTACAGCTTCGGAGCCTATTGAACAATCGGCGCCGATCCAGGATAACCCAGACCAAGACAAGCCTGAAGATCAAGTGGATCTCCCCAACTCGCCCAAGGAAACCATGGAAACGCCTAACCTGCCAAGTCCATTAAAAACAGCAGAAGACCCAGACACTGTAGTTATCACCGGTACTCACTTCTCTAAGCCGGCCACAGCGGTTTTATCGAAGCATGTATCATCATCAGCTCAACCTGTTTTTGAGCATGAACTTTCCAAGGCTAAGCTCTCCCAATATGAGAATCTCGAATTCAAAGAACTTTGCTCTGGCTTTGCAAGTCTCCTGGAGGCGAGTTATGAGATGGTGAAAAGCCTGCTTGGATTGCTGAAGAACAAACATGAGGTACGTCCTATTGCACACTGTATTATCCGCATTAACCCCCAAGGGCCGGGTCATCAGTAAAAAGATGAGCCGGGTCTTGATAATTGAAGAAAAAAAACTTTCGACCTGTAACCCCCAAGGGCCGGGTCATCAGTAAAAAGATGAGCCGGGTCTTGATAATTTGAAGAAAAAACTTTCGACCTGTAACCCCCAAGGGTCGGGTCATCAGTAAAAAGATGAGTCGGGTCTTGATAATTGAGGAAAAAACTTTCGACCTGTAACCCCAAGGGCCGGGTCATCAGTAAAAAGATGAGCTGGGTCTTGATAATTTGAAGAAAAAACTTTCGACCTGTAACCCCCAAGGGTTGGGTCATTAGTAAAAAGATGAGTCGGGTCTTGATAATTGAAGAAAAAACTTTCGACCTGTAACCCCCAAGGGCCGGGTCATCAGTAAAAAGATGAGCCGGGTCTTGATACTGTATAATTTTGTCTAAAAAAATATACATTAGCCCACAAGTGTCAGGGATGATGCTTGCAATAATTCTGAGACTTGCCCCTTAACTATATATTTCAAGAGGAATCACTTATCCAAACTGAATTAGCATTTGGCGACTTGAGGAAAAGTTTAACCGATCAACACGATGCCCGAGCAAAATCAGAAGAGAAGTATCAACTGACCTTATCTGAGATGGAGAAGCTAAAAGCCGACTTAAAAAGGGCTCAAGCTGATCAAGATGCTTTAATAAAGCGAGCAGAAAAATCTGAAGCCAAGTTGGATACTGTGCAACAAGAGCTGTCTGGCTTAAAGCGACATATCTCCAACATGGCGCAAGCTGTCTTTGGTTAAAACCAACCCTTGATGTTTGTAAAGAAATAGCTTTGTATAAATCGCTGACTATCATTACCTCTTATACAAGTCCGAGAGCCGCCAACCTTCAGGATGATTGCGTCCTGATGCTGAAGGCGATTTACACGTTGACGGAGCAACTATATACCGGAAGTGTGCTGACCGTGAAAGCAGTGATGGGCGCCAAGGAACCTATAGCATCAATAAAGAAGATGCTTGGCTGCTTATCTACTCTTCCTCCTCAAATTGGTGAGCTAACTCGGTCAGCCGCCCGGAAAGGAGCACTGACTATACTGAGACGGTCCTTAGCATATGCTCCAGAAATAAACCCAAAAGAAGTAGCGGCGGGCTTTCCTCAGCTCAAGGATGACGGGTCAGAATTTGTTGAAGAGGACTACCAGCGTGTTGTTAAAGACTCCCGTTTCGCGGCGACTCAGCTTGCTGCAAACTTGGATTTATCAAAATACCAAAACGCCTATGACAATAAGAACAAGAAAGTTAACCCACCAACCTTTGTGACGACCAGCTTAACTCCACGTCGACCCAAGAATCCTCTTGACTTGGAGGCGGATCTCTCATCAGTGCTGAACGATGAAGATGAGTTCGCCGCGTTATCCAAGTGTAACTGGGTACTGGGCGACTTGCAAATTGAAGTCGGCCAAAGCTCGCAGCAGGCTGATCCAAGGACATCAGCAGAATAAAACTTCATAGATTTGGCCATGAGAGCCATGTAATAAGTCTTTTTAGGAATCAAACTGCTTCTGCGATATCTCGAAAAATCCTTATGTCGCCCTTAAGGTGTTTTGAAATGCTTGATCCGCCGTTTGAGGCGTTATTATGATGCTTGACCCGCCATTGAAGTGTTTTCATGATGCTTGATCCGCCATGGCTAGAGTGATTTTGATCATCAACCTGTTTTAAGCTTGAAAACATATATCAAACCATCTCAGTGAGTAATGGGTGATAATAAATAGCAATCGCCCCAAGATATTTTGAGGCGAGTCAGAAAAAAGTCTGAAAAACCTTGTGGCAGTGCCAGGAAGGTAAAAATAGCAATTTCGTCGGCTCATCAGATCGCGACAGGATAGGGCGAGTTAAATAAACTCAAGCGCCACCCAAGGGAGACTTTTGTATCAAAAGCTCAAGTATTTAGACTGACTGATCAGGCACAAGTCAAGCTTCAGTGAAGCGGGTTCAATGAACCAATGGTTTCGCTATTTTCCATGTGAGGCGCTTGCCGGTACCAGACATGTTTTAACAAAGGCAAGTTCAGGGTCCATGAACGGAATAACTCGCTAAGAGTTCACGGGTCCATATGGCGATTCGGCCAACACATAGTCCAGTATAACCATTTGTAATGCGGTAATTTTTCGCATGCCAAATGGGTAGTAAGGCTGATCTCAGTGAGAGGAAGCCCCCAAGTGACCTATGATTAAGGGAAAGACCATCATAGGATTGTAGAAGCGTATACACTATTACCACAAAACGACTTGGGAACACACTGTCCTCAAGTAAGCCGGTCTAACCCACAGAATCACATAAGGCGCCTATGTTTGAATCGCGCGCTTGTGGAGACTTCCATCCTCTTTGGCTTATCGATACCCAGTTTTGTAATAAGCGCATCGTGGTGACTTAAGCTCTTTGGTATGGATAGCGTCCATGTTTGGGCGACTTGTTGATGAAAGAATAAAGATCCATACCTTTCAATAAGATGAATTAGCAGGAAAGCCCCCAAGTCAGGAGGCGTTTTAATCTTATTGCTTTATAAGAAAATGAAAAACTTACAAAACGTAGAGCTAATAGCTCAAGTGTAATAAGGCCGCAAGTGGGCTATGTTCCAAGGGAACCATGAGTCGGGGTTTGATTCCCCGCAAAACTTCCTGGTTTGCCCGCTCCGCCTGTCCATTAGATTGTGGGTGAGCAACCGCAGAAACATCAACCCGGATGTGCTCACGACGGCAAAACTCCTGCATTGCCCCTTGAGACAGGTTAGTGCCATTATCAGTAATGATACTGTGCGGATATCCGAACCGGAAGATCAATTTTTTCAAGAATTTGACCGTTGTCTCCGCATCGCAAGCTCCAACAGGCTCTGCTTCAACCCACTTGGTGAACTTATCAACCGCCACCAGCAAATGGTTTTCTTGTTGGATGACATATTAAAGGGCCAACCATGTCTAACCCCCAGACCGCGAAAGGCCAAGTGATGGGTATCATCCTTAGTTCTTGAGCCGGCACATGGGCCTGTCGCCCATAACACTGTCATCCATCACATTGACAAACTATCTCCTCTGCATCTGCATGGGCCGTCAACCAAAAGAAACCATGACGGAACGCCTTTGAAACTAAGGAGCGTGACCCGGCGTGATGCCCACAATCTCCGGAATGAATGTCATTTAGAATTGTGCACCCCTCTTCGGAGGAAACACATCTTTGAAAAACCCCGAAAGTGCTCCGTTTATATAGTTCGCCATTGATGATCACCATGGACTTGCTTCGCCGAATGATTTGGCGAGCCAACACTTCATCCGTAGGTAACTCGCCTCGGGCGAGATAAGCCAGATACGGAAGAACCCAATCTGGCGTAACATGAAGAGCCGCAACAAACTGGGACTCAGGATCTGGTATTGCCAACTCCTCCTCTGAAGGCAACCTTACGAAAGGATTATGCAGAGTATCCAGAATAACATTGGGGGGAACCGGCTTACGCTGGGAACCGAGACGTGAAAGGGCATCAGCTGCTTCGTTAAGGCATCGGTCAATGTGATCGAGCTGATAGCCATGGAAATGACCCGCCACATCGGACACAGCCCTCCTGTAATCCGCCATTAAGGGGTCCCGAGAATCCCAAGTGCCTGAAACTTGTTGAGACACTAGATCAGAGTCGCCGAAACATCTGACCCGTGTAAGATTCATCTCCTTGGCGAGTCGCAAGCCGTGAAGCAAAGCTTCGTATTACGCAGCGTTGTTGGTACATGGAAACATGAGTCGGAGGACGTAACAGAATTTGTCCCCTTGAGGCGATATCAACACCACGCCAGCCCCCGAGCCTTCCAACTGCCTAGACCCGTCAAAATAAATAGTCCAGTATGTAAGGTCAGGCATGTCTTCCGGGATCTGTAACTCGGTCCAATCATTGACGAAATCAACCAAGGCCTGAGATTTGATAGCCGTGTGAGGGGTGTATCGCATGTGGTGCGGCCCAAGTTCAATCGCCCACTTGGCAATTCGCCCAGTCGCCTCCCGATTCTGGATGATGTCCCCGAGGGGAGCAGAGCTAACCAGCGGATGGGATGCTCTTGAAAATAATGTTTAAGCTTCCGGTTTTCCATAAAGACCCCATACACTAATTTTTGCCAGTGTGGGTATCGCTGCTTGGAAAGAGTTAACACCTCGCTGATAAAATACACCGGGCGTTGCACAGGGTATTCCTTCCCTTCCTCCTTCCTTTCGACGACCACCGCCACACTCACCGCCTTGGAGTTTGCCGCAATATATAAAACGCATGGGCTCTTTCTCAGTCGGGGCAGCCAAGACCAGTGGGTTGACCAGCTGCCGTTTTAAGGCTTCGAAAGCTTCACCAGCCGCCAGTTGTCGATATTCAAGGGAGCTATCTCAGCGGTAATTTGAGCTTGCCGGGTCTCGATCCTGGCGGACTCCACCTCGGCATCCCGCTAAGCCTTTGCCACCCCTTCTCTTAGCTTCGTCAATTCCGTGTTTTACCGCCTCCTGGTTTTCCAGTGTGATGGGGCTCGCCATGAGCCTTGTTATTTCCGCTTCTAACTCCACCAAAATCGCGGCCGGGCTTCTAGACGTCTCGCCAGTTCCATCTCCGCATGTTGGGTTTGGCGAGGGTTGAGTCGCCCCTTCCATGTAAACGGTGATCTGACGGCGAGTCCAGTCAAAAACTTCGTGGTCCATGGCTAGTGACAATCCCCCAAGGCAGCCCCCATGTAGAGACTAGATTGAATCTGAATCGCCCATGGACGATTCGTCATCAGTGTTGACCGGCGTGGTTTCCTGGGTCGCTGGGTGTTCTGGTTCCTCAGATCTGTGCGTGAATCCAACAAAGACTGGGCGGGTTAGGTTTGGCGTCACGACCGGGCGGACATACCTGGCCGGCACGACGATGTAGGAGGAGGTGTCCGGCTCAAGCACGGGCGATCCAATCATGTCGATGAAGACGCTGATCCTGCCGAAGGGGACCTTGTAACCAGATTCGATCGAATCTGCCTCGGGCCCCCATAGCAAGTTGTTGATGTAGTACTTCCCACGGAGGCTCCGGGTCATGAGCCCCATCGCGTAGCTCCCAAACCCTGGTAGGGCTCCCTTTGAGAACTCAACTCCACCGTGCGCAGGCCCCACGGTGGGCGCCAATTGTCATGGTTTTGTCACGGCAGATGTCCTCGTGAAAGGACTTAGTGTTGGAACCATCGCACCTTGGTGGCGACTCAAAGGGGTTGAACGGGAGCGAGACAAAGACTTACCTAGGTTTGGCCCCTCGTGAGGAGGTAAAAGCCTACGTCCTGCTTTGTGTTGTATTGATGGAGTTTCGATTACAAGGACGGCGTAACTCGCCTGACCTAGCACTCGATGATTTCTAACCTACCCTCTTCTTCCCTGGGACTCGCCTTTATATACAGGTCGAGTCCTTAGGGTTTACAAGGGTCCTTTCCTTTACACAAATGGTGACTCTTGCGATCTCCAAGTCGCCATCTTTCCAAGGCTTGGAGACCTTCTCTACTATGGACTCCTTCTGAAAGTATGAAACCGCCATACAACTTACGGCCTTACCAGGCCAAGGCCCGAACCACATTTAGATGAATCGCCATCTTTGGTGACCCGACACAACTAGGGCGAGTTATCCAACAGATAATATCCCCAACAGCACCGGAAAAGTATTTTCGTGGATCCCTTGATTTTTTTCTATATTTTAGGGAATATATAGGAGAAAGATCTAGGTCAGGGGGGCGCCAGGGAGGCCACAAGCCTACCCACCGCCGCCCCTGGTGGCGGAGAGGGGGCTTGTGGGCTCCTATAGCCCTCCTGGCTTGGCCCGCAAGCCCCCTGATCTTCTTCCATTCGGGAAAAAAATCATTTCGGGGATTTTATTCTGTTTGGACTCCGTTCCAAAATCAGATCTGAAAAGAGCCAAAAACACAGAAAAAACAGGAACTGGCACTGAATTAATAAGTTAGTCCCAAAAAAAGATATAAAAGGTACATAAAACATCCAACGATGACAAGATTACAGCATGAAACCATAAAAAATTATAGATACGTTTGAGACGTATCATCGACGAAGGAGGAGAAAGCTCAGGTGGAGCCTTTAGTCAAGTAACTGATTGGTCTCATCCGCAACGGAGTGACAGGGATGGATCTGTTAGAGACCTTCCTTGGAAGACGCATCCAGCCTCTCCAAGCTCGGGACCACACTATGTGGCATTACAGTAGCCCAGAGGACTCCACTCGGCCTCATCTTGAAGAAGTGGATGAAGACACGGTAACGAAGTGGATCCGCAGAATAGCCCGTCCTTGCGACAATCAGATGGGGGCGAAGAGAGTCCTGCCCTTCTCTGCTCAAAATCCATCGACAAATAAAGTTAGCTTGCTCTGTTGAATATCTTTGCATTACGACCGAGTGCTTGCGATTTCCTTGTCGACTGAGCTTGTGAGTTGTATCTTGCAGGCATGGTTTGCAATCTCCGGTCCCGAACGACAACACACTCGACATCGAGGAGGGGAGCATGGAGGATAGTGCGGAGAGTGAGGAATATGTTGAAGACAGTGAGGAGACCGAGGAGGAGGAGTCGGAGGAAAGCGAGGAGGAAGACTCGTCACCTTCTCGCCATGAGCCCTGGTCCAAGCAGCGTCATGACCCCACGGGCACTCCGAGCAAGCCTTTGGGGTCGAGTGCCAGCAGCGCCAAATGTGTCGGGGGATTGTCTCGCGAACCGGTGGAGTAGCCTGCAAAGGTGTCCAAGCCTAGTGGACCCAAACCTCGGAAGGCTCTGCCTAGAATGAGGATCGTTGTGCCAGTCGCCTTTGCGTAAGTATTTAACCTTCCCATCTAATCCGAGTGAACTTTTCTGGTTGGTGATGACCGAGTGGAATTGCATTTACATAGCTGCTACCTCTGTGTCGTAGCCGCTGTAGGGGGGGGGCGAAGACCCCATGGAGGTCGATACCGCAACGCAGCCATTTCACAGCTAGGTATTAATGATTTTCCACTTTGTGTTACTCTTCCATGTGTATGATTTTCTCGCTGTAACTTCTGGTGTTTCCGTCTGTGAGCCACGCCGCCACCAGAGGTCATCCAACTGGATGACGATGATCAAAGGCATCCTACTGCTGAGGTGGAACCTATTGTGTCTGAGGTTCCTGTGGCGGAGTTGCCTGTGGTGAGTGCTCCGCCTGTTAGTTCGGTTGTTGTCACCACAACGCCGACTAGGTTACAGTCGGGCGCTCTAGTTGTTTCTACTGCAACTTCAGGGTTGTTGTCACCCACGACTGTTTACACCATGCGTCGTATCCCTGAGGACCAAACTAGTGCCACCAAGGAAGCTATGATCCAGGCGGAGCTGATGACACAACAAGCCAAAGGAGCCTATGATGCCATCGCCTTGGTGTATAACAACAGCGTGGTGCTCCGAGAAAACGTCCGAGTAAGTGCGACAGTAAGTTTGAATTCCGACTCACACCCAGTGGGTGTTTTGTAGAAATGTCCTTGTGTTATCTTTGTTCTAGTGGGGTCACTCCGAGTGAACCCAGTGCGTGTAGTCCCCGAGACCACTGTCGAGTGCTTGCATTGGCAGGGGTCTGAATCAGTAGACATTCTTTTTAGTTGATTCCGGTCCGCAAGATCAGATCTGGTTGAGTGTTCAATCAAGTGGGGGCACGCTAAGTGCACCCACTGGGTGTAGTCCCCGAGACTATTATTAATCGCTAGTGAATGGTCTTAAGCACTCGAATGTATAATCTTGTTGGCTCGTCAGGGCAAACCTGGTCGAGTGATAAACTAGTGGGGTCACGCCGAGTGAACCCACTTGGTGTAGTCCCCGAGACCGCTGTCGAGTGCTTGCATCGACAGGGGTCTGATCGGAAACATACCTTTTTCTTCAATCAAATTAAGCCTTTATCACTCGAAAGTGAATTAATTTTGTCCGTATATCACTCGGAAGTAAGATATACGTCGATTGATTTTTGTCTTCTCATCGTTTCAGAAAGCTTGTGAAGTAGGTTTTGCGTATGCTACCTTGACTACAGAGAAGACTCAACCAACCGCGAACCTGGAGGTGGCTACGAATGATGTAGCTGCTTTGAAGAAAACACTTGAGGAGAAGGACAAGGCATTGGTGGAGGCCCGGGCAACCAGTAAGAGCTTGTAGGTGGAGGTCGAGAAGATGCAGAAAGAGAGGTACAAGTGGATGAACCAGTTGAAGGACATGAACAAGGCGGCGAATGCTCAAGAAAAATACGCGGGGGATTTTGCCACCAAGATGCTAGGGTTACTCACTGGTAAGTGTCTTGTCGAGTGAATGTTGTGATTGATTGTTTGCTATTTCGATGATGACCTTGAATTTTCTCCTTCACAGAGTTCTGTCAGGACTTAGGGAAGGAAACTGAGGAGGTCGAGCCCTCACTTAACCCTATCAATACTCCACTCGGTGATGGTCCGGCTCTGGATCTGTTCCGTGTGAACTCCCGACTGACGAAGGTGGAGAAGTACATCACGCGACTGAGGGCGGCTGTGAGCAAGATCGACAAGGAGCTTTGGCTAGAGGATGATCTCCAGCATGACCTGGAGGCAATTATGACCCGTATGGAGCACATTCCTCGGCGGGTTCAAGCGTGGAAGAAGTCTGCCGCTCGATATGGGGCTGATGTGGCTCTGTGACTTGTCAGGGTCCATTGTAAGGAGGCTCGGGAGGAGAAGCTGAAGGCGTTGCAGGTTGCAAACACAAAGAAGCTTCGTTTTGAAGACTTCATGGAGACCTTCATCGATACAGGAACGCACATCACCGATGTCATCGACCTCGATACCGTCGTGGAACCGGCCAGTCCAGTTGAGCCGTGAGGAAGACGAACATTTGTAAGAAAAACTTTGATTTGCCTTGGTATGCCGAGTGGTCTTGTAAACACTTTAAACTTTGTTCAGGTAGTAACCCGAGTGCTTTTGTTCTGCGCGGATAAACTTGATTTGCGTCGGGTATCACAAGTTTGCTCGTTTCGACTGAATTTGAGTTTATCTTTGTCGACTGATTTTTTTCTTTTTGGGAATGCTCTGGGCATACTCAAAGTCTCCCACTTAAGCGAAGCTTGATTCGCAGTGGGGTTGGGGCTAGCTAGGTGAAGTCTGATTCGTCACTTGGGCTGGGTTTCGTCACTTAGGCGAATCTGGTTCGCGGCTAAGCCTCCGAGTGAGATGATTATTCTTCAATCAGAGAAATTTTTAACTTAGCCGAATCTTGTTCGCAGCTAAGTCCCCGAGTGAGAGGGTAGCTCTTCACTCGGAGGCGCTTTTTTATCTTAGGCGAATCTGGTTCATGGCTAAGCCCCCGAGTGAGAGGGTAGCTCTTCACTCAGAGAAGTTCTTTAACTTAGGCGAATCTGGTTCGCGGCTAAGCCCCCGAGTGAGAAGGTAGCTCTTCACTTGGAGAAGTTTTTTAAATTAGGCGAATCTAATTCGCGGTTAAGCCCCCGAGTGAGAGGGTAGCTCTTCACTTGGAGAAGTTTTTTAACATAGGCGAATCGGGTTCGCGGCTAAGCCCCCGAGTGAGAGGGTAGCTCTTCACTCGAAGAAGTTTTTTAACTTAGGCGAATCTGGTTCGTGGCTAAGCCCCCGAGTGAGAAGGTAGCTCTTCACTCAGAGAAGTTTTTTAACTTAGGCGAACCTGGTTCGCGGCTAAGCCCCTCGAGTGAGGGGGTAGCTCTTCACTCGGAGAAGTTTTTTAACATAGGCGAATCTGGTTCGCGGCTAAGTCCCCGACTGAGAGGGTAGCTCTTCACTCGGAGAAGTTGTTGAGCTTAGTTGAATCTGGTTCACAGCTAAGCCCCCGAGTGAGAGGGTAGCTCTTCAGTCGAACAAGTTTTTTTAACTTAGGAGAATCTGGTTCGCGGCTAAGCCCCCGAGTGAGAGGGTAGCTCTTCACTCGGGGAAGTTTTTTAACTTAGGAGAATCTGGTTCGCGTCTAAGGCTTCGAGTGAGAGGATAGCTCTTCAATCGGAGAAGTTTTTTTAGAACGGAGTCAACATATACATTACAGTAATTAGAACTTCTGGCAAGTATATTGCTTTAGGGAATCTTGTTCGTTACATCAAAATAGTTGCTCATCAAACGTAAAAACGCTTAAGTAAATCTTTGTTCCACGCCCGCGGCTCGTCGATCCGTTTCTCGAGATTGTAGATTCGGTAGGCTCCGTTGTTCAGCACTTTGGAGACGATGAAGGGTCCTTCCCAGGCGGGAGCTAACTTGTGTGGCCTATGCTGATGCACTCGGAGCACCAAATCACCTGCTTGGAACGTCTGACTCCTCACGTGTCTTGAATGGAACTGACGTAAGTCTTGCTGGTAGATCGTCGACCGAATCAGGGCCATCTCGCTCTTCTCCACCAAAAGATCGACTCCTTCATGTCGGGCTTGTTCAGCTTCAGCTTCTGAGAAGAGTTCGACTCAGGGAGAATTGTGTAGCAAATCACTCGGAAGGACAGCTTCTGCTCCATATACGAGAAAGAACGGAGACCGCCGAGTGGACCTGTTCGGGGTCGTTCTGTGACCCTAGAACATAGCAGGCAACTCGGTGACCCAAACGTCTACAACATGTCCAATTTGTCGCATGAAACGAGGCTTTAATCCTTGAAGTATGAGTCCATTCGCCCGTTTAGCCTGGCCATTGGTTTGGGGGTGAGCAACAGATGCGTAATCCACTCGGGTTCCTTGGTTGGAGCAAAAACTCTTGAATTCATCCGAGTCGAAGTTCGATCCATTGTCCGTGATGATGTTGTGCGGGACTCCAAATCTGAAAGTGATTTCTCTCATGAACTTGATTGCAGTACGTGCATGTAGCTTTTTGATTGGCTTGGCTTCTATCCACTTGGTGAATTTGTCGACTGCAACTAGTAAATGAGTGAATCCACCCTGCCCTGTTCGAAAGGGTCTGGCCATGTCCAAGCCCCAGACAACAAATGGCCATATGAGGGGGATTGTCTTCAGAACAGAAGATGGCGTGTGCGATTTGATGGAGTAAAACTGGCAGCCTTCGCAGTGGTCCACAATTTCTTTGGCCATTTCACTCCCTCGTGGTGAGAAGAATCCATCTCGGAATGCTTTGGTAATGATGGCCCTCGAGGACGCATGATGACCATAGGTTCCCGAGTGTACTTCCTCCAAAATCAGTGGGCCTTCCTCAGGGGAAATGCACCGCTATGCTACGCGAGTCACACTTTCCTTATAAAGCTGATCTCCCATTACCGTGAAGGCCTTCGGCCTGCGGACAATCTATCTAGCTTCGACTTCATCTTCCGGTAGCTCTCGCCTCAGGATGTATGCGATATATGGTACTGCCCACTCAGGCATGACCACTCGAATCTCCACGATTAGATCGACAACTGCTGGGATTACAACTTCAGTCGGATTAGAAGTAGTTGCAGGCTGAGGTGGTTCTTCAGTGAATGGATCTTCCTGGACCGAAGGAGCGTGTATGTGTTCTAAACAAACATCATTGGGCACAATTTTTGAGTGGATCCGATTTTTGCCAACTCATCAACAACTTGATTCTTGAATCGAGGAACATGATGAAGTTCTAAACCTTCGAATCTTTTCTCAAGCTTTCTTACTGCGTTGCAGTACCCAGTCATGGCAGGGTTTCTCACATTCCATTCTTTCATCACTTGATTAACCCCTAGATCCGAGTCACCGTATACCATCAAGTGTCGGACGCCGAGTGAGATGGCCATATGCAACCCGTAGAGGAGTGCTTCATACTCCGCCTCATTGTTAGAAGAATCAAAGTGAATCTGCAATACATAACTGAGCTTGTCCCCTTCGGGGATATAAGAACTACGCCTGCACCAGAACCATTCAGCATCTTTGAGCCGTCAAAAAACATAATCCAGTATGCCGAGTGGGTCGGGGTTGGTTGTTGTTGTTGGACCCATTCGGCCATGAAATCCGCCAGAGCTTGAGATTTGATGGCTTTCTTGGCTTCGAACTTTATGTAGCAATATAGTAGCTCCCTTGCCCATTTCGCCACTCGGCTAGATGCGTCCCGATTGTGAAGGATTTCTGACAATGGGGCATCGCTGACAACAGACACCGAGTGATCTTGAAAATAATGAGCCACCTTCTTTGCAGTCATGTAAATCCCATAGAGAAGCTTCTGATAGTGGGGATATCTCTGCTTGGAAGGAGTAAATACCTCAGAAACATAATACACTGGGCACTGAATCTTATAAGCCATGCCTTCCTCCTCTCGCTCGACTGTTAGGACTGTGCTGACGACTTGATTAGTATTTGCGATGTATAAGAGGAGTGGCTCTTTGTTGTACGGAGCAGCAAGAACCGGCTGGGTGGATAGTAGAGTCTTTAACTCGACGAATGCAGCTTCTGGTTCGGGAGTCCACTCGAAGGTATCTGACTTATTAATGAGTCGGTATAGTGGTAGGGCTTTCTCTTAGAGTCGAGATATGAATCTACTTAATGCTGCCAAACACCCTGTAAGCTTCTAAACTACGTGTACTCGCTCGGGGCTTTTGATTCGGACGATTGCCCCGATCTTTTCGGGGTTAACATGGATTCCTCGTTCGGAAACGAGAAAACTGAGTAACTTGCCGCTGGGGACTCCGAATGTTCACTTGGCTGGGTTGAGCTTGATGTCATACCTTCGAAGGTTGGCAAATGTTTCTGCCAAGTCAGTCAGCAGGTCGGAACCTTTGCGTGACTTGACTATGATATCGTCCATGTATGCCTCCATGTTCGGACTGATCTGATCGAGGAGGCATTTCTGAATCATGTGTATAAAAGTAGCTCCTGCATTTTGGAGACCGAATGTCATAGTGATGTAGCAGAAGCACCCAAACGGGGTGATGATGGCCATTTTTATTTCATCTGGGCCATACAGATGGATCTGGTGGTACCCAGAGTAAGCATCTAAAAAAGACAATCACTCGCATCCCGCAGTCGAGTCGACAATCTATCTATGCGGGGCAGCGGGAAGTGATCTTTAGGGTAGACCCGATTGATATGCTTGAAGTCGATGCACATTCGGAGTGACTTGTCCTTCTTAGGCACCATGACGACATTCGCGAGCCACTCGGAGTGGTTAACATTACGAATGAACTTGACCTAAGAGCTTAGCCACTTCTTCGCCAATTGCTTTTCTCTTCTGCGTGGCGGACCGATGCAGATGTTCCATGACAGGCCGAGCCTTAGGGTCGACTCTTAGTCGGTGCTCAGCCAGTTCCATGGGCACACCAGGCATGTCAGCGAGATTCCATGCGAAGATGTCCCAGTTCTCAAGGAGGAACTAGATGAGCTCGGCTTCCTATTTAGGATCAAGAGTTGTTGAGATGTTGGTCGGGGCAGCGGTGGGATCCGTTGGGTGGATGTTGACTTCCTTGATTTCCCCTGCCGACTGGAATGTAGACTCAGAAGCTGGCTTCTTCAAGCGCATCAGTTCAGCGTGGTCTGCTGTCTTCCGGTACTCATCAAGCTCCACCATTGCTAGCTGCTAGTCGGCGATCCTGGAGCCCTGCTGCAAACACTCTTCTGCCCTCTGCCGATTGCCGGTGATGACTGCCTTTAGTCCTGGCATCTTCATCTTCAGATAGACGTAACATGGTCGGGCCATGAAACGTACATAAGCTGGACGACCAAGTATGGCGTGGTAGGCATTCTGGAAGTCTACCACCTCGAACGTGAGTTTCTCTTTGTGTAAGTTCTTGTCAGAGCCGAACACGACGTCTAACACGATCTGCCGAGTGACTTGGCCTTCTTCCGTGGGATCACTCCATGGAACTGCATATTGCTGTCGCTGAGTTTGGACATCGGAATGCCCATCCCTTTGAGAGTGTCGGCGTACATGATGTTTAAGCCACTCCCTCCGTCCATCAGCACCTTGCGGAGCCGAACGCCTTCAACCACTTGATCGACAATGAGAGCCTGACGTCCCGGGCTGGGTACATGGGTTGGGTGATCCGACTAGTCGGAGATGATGGTTGTCTACGACCACTTGAGATATGTTGGGGCGGAAAGAGCTGCCATGTCCACTTCTCGGTTGACCACCTTCAGTCGACTCTTGCTTTCGACGTCAGCAAACATCATCAGAGTGGCATGGACTTTTGGGAAAGGGTCTTCTTGCTCGTCGTCCTCCTTCTCTGGGTCTTTCTCACTTGACTAATCCTCTAAGAATTTTTGGATAAACAGCCGACACTGTCGAGTGGTATGCTTAGGCACTATAGTGTTGCCTTCTTCATCTATTTTAGTGTGGATTGCATGGGGCTGATCAAGGACATCTGGTCCTGACTGCTTTTTGAATTTCTTGGGAGGATATTGACCCTTGGCCTTTCCCTTCAACTTTCATGCCGCCACAGCAGCTGCTTTTGCCGGCGGGGTGCGCTCCACCTTCTGCTTCTGCTTTCGGTTGGAATTGGCATCCCCGTCGACTACTTTGCCTTTGCCCCTGCGGAGGCAGTCTTCTTCTTCTCCTTTGGCATAGCGGGTTGCTATCTCCATCATCTTGTTCATGGACATGTCTCCTGTCCGACCAAACTTCAAGTACAGCTCTCAGTACGTGACGCTTGCTTTGAAAGTGCAGACTGCCTGATGCTCGGTGCCGTTTTCCACCGTGTGGTGGAGAGTAGTCCAGCGGTGGATAAAATCGCGCAAAGACTCACTTCGCTTATGGATACAATGTTGTAGCTCGGTGAGACCAGCAGGGTGCTTGCAGGTGCACTTGAAGGTCTTGATGAACACTCGGGTGAAGTCTGCCTAACAGTATATGCTTGAAAAAGCTAGTTGATTCAGCCAAGCACGGGCTGAACCATCCAGCATCAGGGGCAACTGCTTCATTGCGACTTTGTCGTTGCCGCCGCCGATCTGAACTGCCACTCAATAATCATCTAGCCACGTTTCCGGCTTGGATTCTCCGGTGAACTTGCTTATTCCGTCGCCAACCTGAAGTTGGGGGGAATATCAACGGAGCGGATTGCTCGGCTGAAACACTCAGGGCCAGAGCTGACAGAGCCACTTCCACTCGGACGATCTCCGTCGTAACCGTCACGGTGGGCTCGGCCTCTGTCAACTCTCTTCTGAGCGAGATGGTCCCTTATATCACGCCTTTGGTCGCGTTCATCGCCCACCGATCGCCTTTAGTCGTAGTGCCGGGGCACGTATGAACCACTCCGTGGAGGAGAGCGTGAACGATGGCGACCGTCGCGATTGAACCGAGGGGGAAGCGGATTCCGCCCCTAGTCTCTGTATCAATCTTCTTGGCGATCTCCCCCTCTGCGATGCTGGGGATAACCTGGGCTGTAAACCAACCGAACTGTGTCTGCTCGGACGGAATTGTTGTGCAGTCTGTTGTGAGACTAAGAAACAGCGGAATCCTCCTGTTGCGCCGCCTACAACAGCGCGCGGATCTGCTCCAAACCTCTACCGCTTCTGAATTCGTTGGCTGGATGGAGTCTGCAATCCTTGCGGCCACAGCCAAGATGAGGACGGGCGTGCGGAATACCTCAACGTTTTTCTGATGAGAACATCGACCGGATGTTGGAGGGCGCTAATGATGACGCGCGCCCGAAGTCTCTCTGGATTCTCGCTTGCCCTGACTGGTACTTGGCGGCTCTCGTGTGAGCCGGCCATGAAGATCTCCGCCACATGGCTGCAACCCTCGCACTCAGAAGAAGAGCCAGTCGGATCTGACACCGAGTGAGAGGCAGCGCATGGAGGTGTGGTGGGCTCGATAGCCACCACCTACGGTGAAGATGTCTGACGCGCGAGTGCATGGCGCACCCAACGCTGGAGCCGCGAGAGACCGGATCGCTTGTTGCAACGCGCGATGGGAAGCGCAGCCGACGGCTAGTAGAAAAGAACTCCACAGGAACTAGCACGGAAGAATGTCGCTCCGCGAACTGGAAGTGCCTCGACGTCGAGAGGCGCCTCCCGAAGCCATGCCGAATCGTCGGCGATGAAAGGGAGTGTGCCGATGACGATCTTGTGGCCCATGCACAAATTGCCGCCGGAAGACATGGTGAAGGAGAAAAAATGCAAACTTGCCATTGACGATAGCCTTTAGTATCCCTGACTTTAAGTTCGTGAACAATCTCATGAAGACTCAAGATGTTGCCTTGGATAAACTTGCCATTGACGATAGCCGATTGGGTGTTGCTAAGCACTTTATGGTCCATAGGGAGAGACGAATCGTGAAGCCCTTGGCAGGGAATTTGACTAAATTATTGGTTAACGCGATCGGTTGGAATTGAGAGAGGGAGTACGAACCTTTGGCCTTGGGGATGAGAGAAAGAACTGCATAGTTCAACCGAGAAATATCCAGTGTCCCCAAACAGAAGCCCTGGATAATCGCACAAAGCATAGGGTGTAACACTAGCCAGGACTTTTTAAAGAAAGCAATAGAGAACCTGTCAGGACCAGGGGCAGAGTTAGATTTAGAAGAATATACGACCCCCTCAATTTCAGCAGAGGAGAGGGGGACCGCAAGGTAGGCATTATCTTGATAAGAGATTCGATACTGACCTTCCCATAGGTTACTCGAGATAGAGAATCCCGAAGGAGGACTAGTAGCAAGAGTGTCATAGAAAAATCATGGGCATGTTGGAGGAATGCGTCACGGGACGGCACCCAAAACACCCTCAACAAGGAGATTATCGATGTGGCACCAACGCCTCCAACTGTTGGCAATGCGAAGTAGTAGGCAGTCAAGGAGTCCCCTTTCAGCTTCTAGTTGAGTGTACCGCGCTGCCTCTAGAAAGCTTCTGATTGACAATGCAACTGTATCAGAATTCCCTCAAGGTCATAGCGAGTTTGCTAGCCAGCCTGCTAAAGACCAAGCCTATTCGCTTCCATGTCAAGAGCCTAAATCTTGGCTTGGAGGTCTGATATTTGTGATCTGCGTTGGGTTTTCCACAAAGAGGAACGGGTTATCGCAGCACAATGTGGGTAAGTATTTCCCTGTCTTATGAAACCAAGGTTTATTTAACCAACAGGAATATCAAATACAACTGTCTTTCGCGGCTGCACACAAAAGAACAAACTTCCACCCAACGCAGGCAAGAGGGTTGTCAATCCTCTTGTTCTTGTTATTTGCAAGCAAGTGAGGTGTGTAGATAATTGTAGATAGCAAGATAAAATAAAAACAAATAAATGGCAGCAAGGTATTTAAGGTTTTACCATTATTTTGTGAATAGACTTGAGGGCCATAGTTTTCCCTAATGGCATCTCTCATGAAAAACAGCATACGGTGCGTAAACAAATTATTATTGGGCAATTGAGAGAAAAGGGAATAGTTATGCAATATTCACAACAATGATAATGTGTATATAGGCATCACGTACATAAACAAATTTGCCGACTCATGCCTGAACCAATTACTATTACTCCACTCATCGACCGCTATCCATCATCCACCAATTACTATTACTCCACTCATAAATAATGACATGATGTAGACAAAGAAAACTCAAGCAACATGAAGAAACCCCATCGTTCTATCCTCGGTAGAAGCAACACAAAGACGCATCTTGTCCCCTTCTGTCACTGGGATATAGAAATTCACCATGTTGAACCCACTACAACGCACCTCTCTCGCCGAAGAAATATCGATCTAGTTGGCCAAACTATTTCAATAGATCAGGGAAAATTACGAAGCTGTCATAATCATGCACATAAGAATCATATAAGTATTCATGGGAGACTCAAATATTTATCATGAATAATCTGAACGTAAACCCACAATTCAGCGGATCCCAACAAACGCATCGCACAAAAGGAACTACATCACGTGGATCAAAACGAATATGCAATGATCATTGTATTGAAGATCAAGAGAGATATATATCCATATACGTATTGTCTATGGACCCATTGGTCCGTGGTGAAGTACTCACACATCATCGTGAGGGCATCAAGGTTGATGAAGAGGCCCTCGGTGATCGATCCCCCTTCGGCAGGGTGCTAGAACAGAGCTCTAGGTGGCCTCCCGTCGGAATATAGACTTGCGGCGGCATAAAGGTGTTTTTGGGACTCTTCTATTTATAGGGTAAAAAAGAATTTATAAGCTAAAGAATGGAGTCGGGATGGACACGAGGGAGGCACAAGCCATTAGGTCGTGCCCTGTTGGCTTGTGGACCCCTCGTGCAGCCTCTAGCCTTCTTCTGATACTCCTGGGTCTTATTTTGGTCTAGAGAAAATCACCAAAATTATAAGGTCAATTTGACATCGTTTGGTATGGAAAACCCGAAAAGTAAAAAAACATGCACAAAACAACAACTGGCACTAGGCAGTGGGTCAATAGGTTAGTGCTAAACAATAAAAAATTGGTACATAAATACCCCAAAAGTATTCTCAAATGATAATATATCAGCATGGAACAATAAAAAATTATAGATAAGTTGGAGACGTATCAAACATCCCCAAGCTTAATTCCTGCTCATCCTCGAGTAGGTAAATGATAAAAACGGATTTTTTGATGTTACATGCTATCCATAATGTAAATTTATGTAGGTATGCTCATTGAGAAACAATGAATTAACAACTATTAACACAACAATACTTATTGGTATAAGCAGCAAAATCATTAATCTTCAAAGTATACAATCCATAAAGATTGTTTTACCCCATAAATATTATTATATTAGCAAGACATGGCTCCATCTTCACCACATTAATACAAATGTCAAGCACCACGGTGTCCAAGAGAGGCAATTGGATCGTACATTTTCAATATGCATCAACTTTTTATTCTTCATGCAATAGATGAGCGTGAATCATTGGACATACCATGAAGGTGGAATAGAATATGGTGGTAGGTTTCAAAGTGGTTAAAGTGGAGAAGATAGTCTCACATCAACTTGGCATACCAACGAGCTATGGAGATGCCTGTCGATAGATATCGATGCAAGGAGTAGGGATTGCCATGCAAATGATGCACTAGAGCTATAAGCATATGAAAGCTCCACTGAAGCTAAGTGGGGTGTGCATCCAATTTGCTTGCCCATGAAGACCTCGGGAATTTGAGGAAGGCTGTCATCTTAATATACAAGCCAAGTTCATGGAAAAGTGATTCCCACTAGAATATGAATGATATAACATGATACTCCCTACATGAAGAACGAGATGCCACTTTGAGGCACTAGTGTGGTAAAGGATAGTAGCAAAGTCCCTTCTCTATTTTTCTCACATTCATTTTTTCTTTTCTCAATTTTTTATTATGGTGGGATCATTTGGCCTCCCCCATTTTTATTTCCTCACTAGGACAATGCTCTAATAATGATGATAATCACAATTTTATTTACTTATAACTCAATATGAAAACTGATAGGACGATATGACTATGTATGAATGTCTCCGTTAGTGTACCATGATCTGCAAAGATCTAGCATGACATGTATAAAAATATGATCATTGGTGTCTTTGCCAGAAATATATGTCAGCCCTATACGATCATGCAAAGCATTATGATGATGAACGAACTACTCATGTGAAGTGATGACGGCATTTGCATGGCAATATATCTCGGAATGGCTATAGAAATGAAATGATAGGTAGGTATGGTGGCTGTTTTGAGGAGGATATAAAAAGTTTATGTGCAACAGAGTATGTCATGTCACGTGGTTTGGATGCACCAGCAAAAGTTGCACCAATCCTGAAGGCGAGAACTGGCGATGCACGGTACCAAAGAAGCTAGGAAATATGAGGAGGTGAGACTGCGTATGTACATGGTGTGGTGTCACATTAGTGATGAAGAAATCATGTACTTATTGCAAAGTTTTATTAGATTTATCAAAAATCAAAGTACTTCTCGCATGCCCCGAGGGAGAGGCTTGGTAGGAATTAACCATCGCACCGCTCCGACTCAAAACAACACTAGGATTTCAACGAGGAATAGAAATGCTCACACATCAACACCATGCCCATTTAATTTTTTAGATGAACAAGAAGATTAACATCTCTTAATATAGACACCTCTATGAATTAATGATAATGCACTCACACCTTGTTCATATCACCACATCAATATCATTAACCCACAATTTCTCAGTATGTGATTGATGACGAGTTGATGGATATAATTCTCGCCCCTCGTTGTTTACCCCAAGTGGAAGGTGGAGATGTAGTCAGCAACAGATTTCCCTTACACGAAGACTGTAAGGTTTATCGAACCAAGAGGACTCCTAAGCTCAACAAGTAGGTGTATTCCACCCTGGTGCTAGCAGAAGACATGGACCTGCACACACAACAAATAACTTTGCTCCCAACGAGTACACAGAGGTTGTCAATCTCTCCGGCCTTGTAGTTTGCAAAGGGTCAAAACACAAGCGGGAAGGTAATAGTGATTGCAACGGAAAAGTAAACGAAAGCAGTAAATGATGGAGGTGTAAACAATGATGGTGATATGAACCGGAGTCACATGATGTTCACTAGTGATGTCTCTCTCACAAAAGCTGATAAACAACTATGCTTGGGTAAACAAATCATAGTTGGGCGATTGACCGAATTATGATCACACCGCAATGCTAATTATGCTACTTGATAGTTAGAGGTTCAATAGTAATGGGCATTACACCAAGACAAGTAGACCATTTATTCATCAGCATCTACTTACTAATCATCCACCTTGGGATATCTATCCAGAACATCTCACCGGTACTAAGTTCCGAGCCCCACCCAAAGTGTAAACTCAAAGAAACGGACAACTGCATTAACGAACTATGCATAAGGTAAACAACCCTCGCAACCGTGGTCACAAGCACCGTTGTTTTCTCCCTGGTGGCAACAAGCACATCCCCTAGTCTCCTGTTTTTTTCACTCAAGCTAGACATTGAGGGGCATGAACCCACAATCATGCATAACACTCCGTCTTGGAGTTACGATCTACTACTTGGCCAAAGCAATAAATAGCAACAGAGAACATGCATGAATCACTAAGGAACATAATATAAAAGGATAATCAAATACATAACTCATAACAATCTGAATATAATCTCATAATCCATTGGATCCCAACAAACCGAGCACAGCAATAGCAACAGAATTACAGAGATGCTTTGATCATGTAGGGCAGCTCACAAGGACTAACCATTGAAGTACAAGATTGGAGAGAAGACATCACATAGCTACTGGTCATGGACTCATGGTCCCAGGAGGACTACTCACGGCATGTCCGGGAAGCGTCCATGGTGGTGGAGAAGCTCCTGGAGGTCAATCCTCCCTCCGACAGGGTGTCGGGAAGAGGTCTCCTAACGCTCCCGATCTCGGAAGCGCTGTGGCGGCGGAACGATGGAGAAATTCGTGATTCTAGAAAGTTTGTAAAAGTTTCCTCTCGGGACTCTAAATATAGGCCAAAGGAGGGAACCGGAGGAGGTGGGACCCACCCAGGCGACCTCCCGGAGCGGCCTAGGGCCTGGCCGCGCCAGCAGGTCGCCTGGGAGGCCCCAGGCCCCCCTCTGGCCCATCTTCAGTGATCCGGAAGCTTGTGTTTCGCTGATTTTTTATATATTTTTTCTGGAATTTTTCGGGCTTCGAAAAATTGGGTAAAAGCCCCTGCAAAATACACTACATGAATCACACACTTTGCCGTCTGCCATAACACACGACAAAGAGGTGTTCCACTGACAGCAAAGGTCTTTGTCGTCTGCCTCCTGTCGGCAAAGTTCCTACGACTACTTTCGACGGCATAGCACCTTCTTTGCCGTCCGTCTGATGTAAGCGGATGGCAAAGGCCTTTGCCATCAGCCTCTGGTACCAAGCACACAGCAACCATCGTTAGATGGCAGCCGACAGGCAATGCCTCTGTTAGGGCTAACGGAGGCTTTGCCGTCTGCCGCCCTCATCAGCTTTGTCGTCTGCCTCCCACATCAGCTTTGCCGCCTGCCTATATGGGCCAGCCCTCAGTTGCCCCAACCGGCTTCTCACACTCCTTGTCGTCTGCCTCCCTCAGGCTCTTTGCCGTCTGCCTCCCTCAGGCTCTGTGCCGTCTGCCAGGCAGGGTAGCGGACGACAAAGAGCCTATATGGGCCAGCTGCTGCTGCATCAGGTTACACAACTGGGTGACGCGTGGCACCTTTGCCGTATTTTTATGTTATTTCACATCACACATATATATATATATATAATTCATAGCACATATATGATATATAGTTCACAACACATATATGATATACATATAAAGTTCATCAATGCCATTTGTTCATCAATGTACATCCCATATATCGAAAGAACCAACATATACAAAGTTTCATCCATATATATACATATACATATAGTTCCACATATACTGTTCGTCCATATATTCATATACGTACAGTTCTGCATTGTTCATCAACTCAAATGAAAACTAGAACTAAAGCACTCCATCAATGCCAGCTTCCACGCATGTAGTACATCCAATCTACAAAATGGGAATAATAAAGTCAGAAGAAGAACAACAACAACATGTGATGTTTTTGAGCTTATTATGTCATTGTGGAGGAAAATAAGCTAAGTATATGACCTTTTTGAGCTAACCAAGGTTATTATGCCATTTTTGACCTAACTAAGCTAATTATGTCAATTTGGATTGAAATAAGCTAACTATATGACCTTTATGAGGCAACAAAGGTTCTTATGCCATTTTTGACCTAACTAAGCTAATTATGTCATTTTAGAGGAAAACAAGCTAAGTATATAATATTCATTAGCTAACCGAGGTTCTTATGCCATTTTGACCTTATTATGTCTTTTTGGAGCTAAATGGGCTAACTATGTCATTGTTGGGGAAAATAAGTTAAGGAGAATATTAAAGAGGAGAAGAAAGAGTAGGAGAAGAAGAAGAAGAAGAAAGGAGGTAGGACTCCTTCTCCTTCTTCTCCTTCTTCTCCTCCTTCTCCTTCTTCTTCTCTTCTTCTTCCTTCTTTTCATTGCTCCTCTTCTCCTCTTCTTGGAGCTATATTAGCTAAGTATGTAGTTTTGGAGATAAATGGGCTAATTATGTCATTTTAGAGGAAAACAAGCTAAGTATATAATATTCATGAGCTAACCAAGGTTCTTATACCATTCTGAGTTGATTCTGTCTTTTTGGAGCTAAATGGGCTAAGTTATGAGCTAACCAAGGTTCTTATGATGTTTTTACTTAACTGAGCTAATTATGTCATTTTGGAGGATAATTAGCTAAGTATGTCTTTGTTGGGGGAAAATAAGCTACGTACAAGAAGAAAGAGAAGAAGCAAGAAGAGAAGAAGAAGGAGAAGAAAAAGAAGAATAATGAGGAGGAGGAGAAGGAGAAGGAGGAGGAGGAGAAGAAGAAGAAAAGAAGAATAAGGAGAAGAAGAAGGAGAAGAAGGAGGAGAAGTAGGACTCCTTCTCCTCCTTCTCATTCTTCTTCTCCTTCTTCTTCTCTTCTTCTTCTTCTTCCTTCTTTCCATTTCTCCTCTTCTCCTCTTCTTGGAGCTAAATTAGCTAAGTATGTCTTTTTGGAGCTAAATGGGCTAACTATGTCATTTTAGAGGAAAACAAGCTAAGTATATAATATTCATGAGATAACCAAGGTTTTTATGCCATTTTGAGCTTATTATGTCATTTTGGAGCTAAATTAGCTAAGTTATGAACTAACCAAGGTGCTTATGTCATTTTGTAGCTAAATTAGCTAAGTATGCCTTTTCGTAGCTAAACTAGCTAAGTATGTCATTTTGGAGCTAAATTAGCTAAGTATGTCTTTTTCAAGCTAAACTAGCTAATTATGTCATAAATGAACTAGAGAAAACTTACCATCATGGTCATCATGGAGGAGAAGCACCAAGGTTGCTCACGGCGGATTCGTTTGGAGACGGTTGCCCTGGACAAGGGTCGTGCGATGCTGCCCGGGAGTTAATCTGCAGAAAAGATATTTTGCAATGTCTCATTTAGCATGACGACACTCAATTTTTAATACTAGTTTATAATGACCATTGAAATGAAACTCACCATCCAATTGCAGAGCACACGAGCATCGGTAGAGGGGCTTGACCGGTCTTCTCGCACAAAGAATGCACATTTGGTTTTGAAGAGTCGGTCGTATTAGTTAGTAATGAAAGAGACATTACACACATGATTTGGGTAATGTGAAAAAGAAACTTACCACAATAAGCTCGTACATGGCCAGGTGACCCGCCTCATTTCGGGCCCTCTCCTCCTCAATCAACTAAGCCGTGGTCTGGTCCCTCTCCTCAAGAGCAGCCTGGCTTGCTAATCTCTCTTTCTCAAGAGCAGCCTGGTTTGCTGCTCTCTCTTTCTCAAAACCTGAAACACCATTCCTCGTTACCACAATAATGATCGATGGCCACACACACAATGAAATGGATGAAAGTTTTTTGAGTCCATACAACTAACCTTGATCGGAAGATCGACTGGCCGTGGACGAGGCGTTATCTCAGGACATCAGCAGACAGAAACTGGCATTGGGTGCACTGAGTTAGTAGGTTAGTCCAAATAAGTGTAAAATGATATAAAAGTGTAGCAAAATATATAACATTTTCACCCAAAAGATCATGGAACAAGCAGAAATTATAGATACGTTTGGGGCGTATCAACATCCCCAAGCTTAATTTCTGCTCGTCCTCGAGTAGATAAATGATAACACAATAATTTCTGTGATGACATGCTAACACACACATAAGCACTTCAAATTAAAGAAAGTGAGATATGCAATTCAAGTCAAGACAATAACAAGAAAGAGTCTACATCTAGTATAGATTTTAGCAAAGTAAGAACATAAAGGTGCAAGAGGTCTCGCTGTCCGTGACTTGAATGTCTCCAAATGGTGTTTGCGTGCAAGAAGTGGGAGATGGGTTGAGATCATAAAATATTTTCTAATTGAGAACTCAATCTACTAAAATTTCACACTTAGTCTCCTCCGGAATCTTATTTTGACTCATCACCAGACCACTAGTGAGCCACAAGTCAAAATGATCCCGTCCCTTTCGATTTTGAGCACTCATGCAATGGATGAGTGTAAGCAAGATATGATGGCACTTAGGATGGCAAATAGAATAATGATGGGGAAGGAAGACAAAAAGTTGTGAAAGGCTCACATCAATGAGGACAACCATAGGTGAGAGAAAGCCAAATGATAGATATGATGTGAGGAATAGGGATTGCCATGTAACGGATACACATATGAGCTAAGGTAAGCTCTCCAATGGAACTAGTCGGGGTGCATCCAACTTGTTTGCTCATTAAGACCTAGAGCTCATTTGAGGAGGCTCATCATTGGAATATGCAAACATAGTTCTATAGTGTAAGGGTCCCCACATAGTTATGCACGAATGATAATCTCTATGTAGAACAAATGTAACAATGGAGTAAGAGTGTGGATCTTTCAAAAGGAATAGTATTGTTGCCCCCTTCTCTCTTTTTATTTATTTTTCTCTTTTTTTAATTCTTTTGTGGCCTCTTTGGCACTTTCTTTTTATCTCTCATTTGTCCTCTTTGCGATCTTTTGTTTTGTCCTCTTTGGGATCTTTTCCTCACTTAAGGGCAACACTCTATGTTTTACATGAATAAAAAGAAAAATCATCACACTTTATAAGAAGTACTCAACATAAAGACAACTGAAAACTATCATGATGTATGCAAATGTATGCCTCTGCTAATGTAGCAGGATATGCAATGATACTAGCGCGTCATGCAGCAGTAATAAGGGAAAGTCCCAACTAGAATGTGGCTCTACGATCAAGCAAAAGCATGTATGACATGAAGATCAAGTCATGAGATGGTGGATGTTGCATGGCAATGTATCTCGCAAAGGCTATGGAAATTCCTTATTAGGTAGGTATGGTGGATGTTTTGAGGAAAGATATAATGAGGCTTATGTATGACAGAGCGTATCATGTCATGGGTTTGGATGCACCGGCGGAGTTTGCACCAACTCTCAATGTGAGAAAGGGAAATGCACGGTACCGAAGAGGCTAGCAAAATATGGATCCTGGAAGTCCCAACAACCGAATACTCACATTAGTCCGAAGAACTCATACACTTATTATCGGTAACTCTCTATCTAGTTAGGAAATTTACAAAGAGACAAGTACTCCGAGGAGGAGTGTTTGGGGGTTTGGTTATCCTTGCGCATCCTCGACTCATGGTAACGTGAGGGTACTCTATATATTCTAACCCCTATAGAGGTTAGCGATCAATTTAGTAGCTAGAGTTCTCAACTAATTTTTACTTTTTGAAAAACACACGGATTTCCCAAAATACGACACCTATCACTAATAGGCTCAAGCTCTTGGCACCAATAGTCCAAACATCACTCAAATCAATACCTCAAAACTATTGCAAGTTACTACTATACTTAAATAGCAACCTCATACTCATGCAAGACACACAACTCAGTGCAACGAGCCAACTCTCTGAACAAGATAAGAATGATAACACAAGAGAGTTCCAAAAGCAACCTTAATAAAATCTCTTAAAAAGATAAGCATGAAAACTAAGAGCTAAGCATGAGAGTAGCTATAGAGCTAAGCATGAGAGTACCTATGTTGTGTTCTAGAGTGGAATGGAGCGTGTGTCTCTCCCAAACAAGGTAGGCTAGGTTCCACCTTGTTATGAACAGTAAGAAAAAGTAAAACAAACTAAAAAGTAAAGAGCGGGACGCTCCAAGCATAGCACATAACATATGAAGTGATAAAATAATAGCATGGAGATGGACGAACCGATGATTGTTGATAGAGAAGGGGATGCACGGGGGCATCCCCAAGCTTAGACACTTGAGTCTCCTTGAATATTTCTTGGGGTGCATGGGGGCATCCCTATACTTGAGCGCTTGACACTCTTGTATCTTCTTTCATCATCTCCCATCGCATACTTGAAAACTCCCTTCATTCGAAACTGATCATAAGCTGATTAGACTGGTTAGCACCCTTAAAAGAATAATTCATTAACTACTGGAAATAAACATTTTCATGAAAATCTAATGTTTCTCATGATTGCCAAAATGTTTTTGCAAATAAAAAGTAAGCTTAGGATTTGCAAAACAATGAAAATGCAAAACATGGTAGAATCTGTCAAAAAACAGAACATCAGGTACTAAATAATTTATTCGGGGCACTTCTGCAACTCAAATCAAGAAACTTAGAACATATGCCAGAAAGGAAATTATATAGAGCATGCTATAAAAATAATTCAGATCAAACAGATGATCTGGTGATTTTTGGCGAATTTTTCCGTCAAGCAAACAAAATCTGTTTTTGGACAACATATCACAATTTTTGAACTTTCTTGCAATCGGAGGCTATAACTTGGCACAAAGCTTGAAAATAAAGATACAATGATGTTGCTACAGTAGTAACAAGCATCAAGACCACTAAAAATGAAAGCAAAAACTCAAAGTAAAGATAACAAGGGTTGTCTCCCTAGAGCTCTTTCTTTATAGCCATAAAGATAGGCTTGAGATTTTAATGATGCTCTCATAGGAATAAGAGTTGTGGAACAAAAGAGAGCATCAAGAAGCAAATACCAAACACATTTAAGTCTAACATTATTCCTATGCATAGGAATAGTGCAATAGAATAATTCATTGAAGCACAAAGCAATAAGCATAGGGATGCAAAACAAGTGCAGCTTCAAAACCTTTGACATAAAGAGAGGGAACTTGATATTATTGAAATATCTATAAGCATATGTTTCCTTCTCATAATTTTCAGTGGGTTCATGAATAAACTCAACAATATAAGTATCACATAAACAATTGGTACCACGATCAACATGCAAAACGGTACTCTTACTCTCCACATAAGCATAATCTTTGGGGAGCCCATGGTTAGGACATTTTAGCATTAAAGTTTTCGGTCTCCCCCAAGCTTGAGCTATGCTCTCTCCATCATGAGGATAGAAATTATAAACATATATCCTATTCTCATGGATTTCATGAAGAGGATAAAACTTGGAGTAAAAGAGAGACTGAATCTCTTCCCAATCCCGTAGGTGAGAATCATCTAGTAGCCTATACCATTCCAATGCTTTTCCTTTCAGTGACAAGGCAAATAATTTCCTCATGACTCCATCTCTTGTCAAACCTGAAATCTTAAACAACTCACAAAGTTCTGTAAGTTTCAACAAATGAATACTAGGATTGATTGTTCCATCTCCTGCATAACAATCATTCCTAATTATTTCAATTATCCCAAGTGGTATTTTGATGGGATACATTCAGTAGGTGGAGCAGACTTCTCTACCACGGGTGTGGTAAAGCGGCCTTCCCCAAGCAGTGAACTAAGAGTGCAGTTTTCTAGAAGCCCAACTACTGAAGTCACACAACTTAATGTTCTCTGTGGAACCCATCGCAGCAGCAACACGCTAGAACAATGCAACTATTTTTTTGTGGTTTTTGGTATAAGACTCTAAAGCAAAAACTAGAAAGCAAAATAAAAAGACTAAAAAGAAAAGGTAAAAGATAGCATGCAACTCCCCTATCTTGAAGACTGGAGTCCCCGGCAACGCTGCCAGAAATTTGCTTGATAACGAGTTGATGGATATACTTATCGCCCCTCGTTGGTTACCCCTAGTGGAAGGTGGAGATGTAGTCAGCAAGAGATTTCCCTTACACGAAGAATGTAAGGTTTATCGAACCAAGAGGACTCCTAGGCTCAACAAGTCGGTGTCTTCCACCCTGGTGCTAGCAAAAGACATGGACCTGCATACACAACAAATAACTTTGCTCCCAACGAGTACACAGAGGTTGTCAAAATCTCTGGCCTTGTAGTTTGCAAAGGATCAAAACACAAGGGGAAGTTAATAGTGATTGCAACGGAAAAGTAAATGAAAGCGGTAAATGATGGAGGTGTAAACAATGATGGTGATATGTACCGGAGTCACATGATGTTCACTAGTAATGCCTCTCTCCCAAAAGATGATAGACAACTATGCTTGGGTAAACAAATCACATTTGGGAAATTGACATAATTATGATCGCACCGCAATGCTAATTATGCTACTCGATAGTTAGAGGTTCAATAGTAATGGGCAGTACGCCAAGACAAGTAGACCGTTTATTCATCAACATCTACTTACTAATCATCCACCTTGAGATATCTATCCAGAACATCTCGCCGGTATTAAGTTGCGAGCCCACCCAAAGTGTAAACTCAAAGCAACGAACAACTGCATTAACGAACTATTCGTAAGGTAAACAATCCTGGCAACCATGGTCACAAGCACCGTTGTTTTCTCCCTGTTGGCAACAAGCACATCCCCTAGTCTCATGTTTCTGTCACTCAAGCTAGACATCGAGGGGCATGAACCCACAATCATGCATAACTCTCCTTCTTCGAGTTATAATCTACTTCTTGGCCAAAGCAATAAATAGAAACGAAGAACATGCATGAGTCACTAAGGAATATAATATAAAAGGATAATCAAATATATAACTCATAACAATCTGAACATAATCTCGCAATTCATCGGATCCCAACAAACCGGCCATAGCAATAGCAAGAGAATTACGTAGATGCCTTGATCATGTAGGGAAGCAAAAAAGGACAAACCATTGAAGCACAAGATTTGAGAGAAGACATCACATAGCTACTTGTCATGGACTCATGGTCCAAGGAGGACTACTCACGGCACGTCCGAGAAGCGTCCATGGAGGTGGAGAGGCTCCCGGAAGTCAATCCTCGCTCCGGCAGGGTGCCGGGAAGAGGTCGCCTAACGCTCCCGATCTTGTAAGCGCTGCAGCGGCGGAACGATGGAGAAATTCACGATTCGAGAAAGTCTGTAAGGGTTTCCTCTCGGGACTCTAAATATAGGCCAAAGGAGGGCACCAAAGGTGGTGGGACCCACCCAGGCGACCTCCTGGCGCGGCCTAGGGCCTGGCCGCATCCGCAGGCCGCCTAGGAGGCCCTTGGCCTCCCTCTGACCCATCTCCGGTGAGCCGGAAGCTTTTCTTTCGCTGATTTGTTATATATTTTTTCTGGAATTTTTCGAGCTTCGAAAAATTGGGTAAAAGCCCCTGCAAAATAACACCAGCAGACAGAAACTGGCACTGAGTGCACTGGGGTAGTAGGTTAGTCCAAATATGTGTAAAATGATATAAAAGTGTAGAAAAACATATAACATTGTCACCCAAAAGATCATGGAACAAGCAGAAATTATAGATACGTTTGGGACGTATTAGTGATACATGATGTTTTTAGTTATCACTCATTGAATACCCATTATTTTTTATATAGTCTTATGACCCATGCAAATTACCATCACTATTTATCCAACTCTCAAACAAATATAAGTGAAGAATGAGAGCATAATATTTCTATAAAATCTACACGCCACCGTGCTCAAAAAGATATAAGTGAAGTGCTAGACCAATTGTTAAGCTCAAAAGAGACAAGTGAAGCTCATAGAGTATTCTAACAAATTGTGATTATGTTGTACCTCTCTCAAATAGGTGTGTCCAGAAAATGATGATTGTGGAAAACTTAAAGTAAAAGCAAACAAAATCAAACGATGCTACAAGCAAAACTCATATCATGTGATGAATAAAAATATAACTCCAAGAGACATATCGATGGATTGAGACGAAAAGCGGGGATGCCTTTCGGGGCATCCCCAAGCTTAGACGCTTGACTCTTCCTATAATTTTACCTTGGGGTGCCTTGGTCATCCCCAAGATTAGGCTTTTTCTTCTCCTCAATCCTTTGTCCATCGGGATAATACCCAAAACTTGAAAATTTCAATCACATAAAACTCAACAAAACTTCGTGAGATCCGTTAGTATAAGCAGCATATCAAATACTTACAGGTGCTATTATAAGTTGATTCTTATTTCATTTTAGCATAGGGTACTATATTCTAACTTATCCATGGCTTATACCCCCGATACAATCCATAACATCATCGAAACAAGCAAACTACGAAAGCAAAATAAGAATCTAACCGAAATAGAAGATTCTAAAGTAATCACTAATGAACCTATAAATCTGTAACTTCAAAAATTCTGAACAATTAGGAAAACCTGAGCAATTTGTATATAAATACTAGGAAAAAAATTCAGTTTAGAAAGACGTTCCAGTAAAATCAGAGAAATTCTGGACTGGACGTCAAAGTTTCTGTTTTTGCACCGTATCAATTCTACTCATCATGCAAATCATCCCAAAGGCTTTACTTGGCACAAAACACTAATTAAAACGTAAAAACACAATCATTAGAGAGGAGATAATAATGTTATCACAAACAAACAGAAAGTGAAATACAAAACATAAATATGACTATTGGGTTGCCTCCCAACAAGCACTATTGTTTTACGGCCCTAGCTAGGCATGTTGCATAGTTTCAAGAGTTGTCATCTTTCTTATCAAGCTCCTTAATAATACAACCAGGGGTAATAGGAACAATAGGAGGCTTGGGAATAGGATCCTTTATCAGATCTATGAAGTTGGGGTGAACACTAATCATTTTGAGATCTTTGTTTCTTTTGGTAGGAGGTGTATTAATGCTCTTAGGAATGCATATGAACTTGGGACTTCTTTTTCGAGAAATACTAGCATTAGTCTTAGATTGTGTGAAGGCGGACCCCACCTTGTCAATCACCTCCTTCATTTTATATATTCTATTCTAACCTTGTTCTACCCTTTCATTAGTGATAGTATCCATTTCCTTTAAAATTTTGAAAATCATTTCTACACGTGACCCAAGTAGGGTGATATGGTTATGCAGTTTTTTATCTAACTCCTCAATTGGTTCATGGGTAATAATTTTTCTTTCAATAGAATCAAGCCTTTGCATAACATGTTCCAAGGTTAAATTGGTTTCATCCACGATAATGGGCGGTGTTCCAACAACTTTATTCTCGTGTGTCCTCCAAGCGCAGAGTTTTGTAGGACAGTAGCAATTTTCCCTAAAGTGGATTACCTAAGATTTATTAATCCATGGGAGGTGTAGGATGAATATGGTCTCTCTCAAACAACCCTGCAATCAAATACAAGAAATCTTGTGTGTCCCCAACACACCCAATACAGTGGAAAAATTTATAAGTGCACTAGTTTGGCGAAGAGATGGTGATGCAAGTGTAGTATGGATAGTAGATATAGGTTTTTGTAATATGAAAATACAAAAACAGGAAGGTAGCAAGTGTAATACAACAAGCAAATCATTGTATAAATGCTTGCTAATAAGGCCTAGGGTTAATACTTTCACTAGTGCAATCTCTCAACAATGCTAACATAGTAGAATCATATGGTCATCTCTCACCATGCAAAAAAGAATCACTCTGAAGTTCCCATTAACGGAGAACATAATAAGAAGTTCTTGTAGGAAGCTAACAACCTCAAAGTTATTCTTTCTGATTAATATTTTGAGCTATTCCTGAGCTATTCCTGATGAGACCCGACTAGACGACGAGTCGTTTGTTGGCCCAATCTTTCGAGATACAAGGAAATCAACGACGAATCGTGATGAATAATTCTTGTAATAGCAGAAATAGATCAAGAAGTAATATACTGGCTCTTCGGATCAAGAAAATTGCAAGAAGTCCAAAGAACACAAACTTGCGTATGGAATCGATCGAAACAATCCTCACGCGTAGCAGCAACAAAACCCCATGGACCAACAACGAAGACGATATTCGATGTCCCCTGACACGGGACGTTTTCTGTAATTTTATTTAAGTCTAGCAAAAACAATCTCCCGTACAGAGGTCGAAGCCTGCCTATTATATAGGCCACGCATACACTGACAAAAACTATCCTAACAAATCAAACTAGAAACAAACTCTATCTGTTTCCTGTTTAAACTAATCACGACTTAACTAATTAAGTATCCGACATGCTGATCAGTAGAATCCAAACAAACCTGGACTGACTCACAATCACGACTTGAAAATACCATGGTGTTGTACCAATTCTAATTGTCTACTATTGTCTACTCCGGCCACAAATATTACCAACATGGAGGAGTCGTGAAATTTGGCTTGAATTCTTGCATAGCGACGAGTTCAAACGAAACTTCTCCAATGAAAATAATCGGCACTTCCTCTCTTAAGTTTGTCAAAGTGTAACTAGGAGAAGTTTTATACTTTTATTCCTTCGTGATGGCACATGGAATAACACTCAATATACTTGCATTTTGCCTCTCCTTTAATGTTTTATACTCACTTAGCAAATTATATGCATGCAAAATAGTAGTAACTGTAGGGCTAGTGATCACATCATCCCCTCTCCCATCAAAGGAAACCGTCCTTGGTTTCAGACCAGCCTTTGGAATCTTCTTCTTGAACTGAACATGTTCATCTACGATTATGGCATTGTCAACCATTGGTCGTAGCACACGTCCCTTTCCAGCCTCCCAAAATGAATATGTATTCCTTCGGTATTCATGTGTAGCATTGTGGTCATACTGCCATGATCTCCCCAATAACAAGTGACATGCATCCATTGATATGACATCACATATCACCATATCTTTATAATCACCAACAGAGAATTTGACGCGCACCTTATGTGTGACCTTGAGCTTTCTAGTATGGTACATCCACTCGACACGGTCGGGCTGTGGGTGCCTCCATGCAGGTAACCCCAAAGCATCAGCCAACCCTTTGTTGACTGCATTGGTTTAGCTTCCACCATCTATTATGAGCTTGAAATTGGTGTTGTTGATTTTACATTCGGACTAAAAAATATTCCATCGCTGGCCCTTATCCTCAATACGATCCTCTTACACTCATTGCACCATTAATGATGGGTATGCTTACGTTGCATCAAAACTCATCAAAGTCCCTTTTTCTCCATCTTCAGATTTCTCACTAGAAGTGTTAGCATTTTTTTTCTTCATCACTTTCAGACATGTATCCTTCTATCTTGAGGAGGACTCTCCTCTCATTAGGACACTCAGACTTCTTATGCCCCCTGCCACCACACTTGAAGCCCACAATATCACTAGTACGCGAATTAGAAGCACGAGATGATTCAACCTCGGACTGAGATACTTCCTTGGTAGCCGGCTTAGAATCTGATTTGAAACCACCGTCACCACCACTTTCTCGCTGAAAATTACTCGCACTGAATTTACTAAATTATCATGACTTCCACAACACTTTACCTGCTAATCTGCCCGAATGGCATCGTGTAACAACCCGTGTAATCCATTATATTCTACCATATCGCACGATCTTGTATGTCTGATTTCAGACCATGCAGGAACCGTGCCATTATAGCCTCTTCTTGCTCCTCTACCCCTGTATGAATCAGCAATGTTTCCATCTCCTTATAATATTCCTCAACACTAGAGTTACCTTGACAAAGTTGTTGCAGACGTGTGTAGAAGGTTCTAGTGAAGTGCTCCGGAACAAAGTGTCTCTTCATGATATTCTTCATCTGATTCCAAGACTCCGGACGTCCTCGCGCACGACATAGTTGGTTCCACCATATTAAAGCATAACCCATGAACTCAATAGATGCAACACGAACCTTTTTCTCCTTGGTGTGCCGCTGCCCATCAAAAATCTGCTCCACGCGCATCTCCCACTCCAAATAATCATCTGGATTATCTTTTCCACTGAATGGCGATATAGAAATTTTTATCCTGCCAATACTGTCATCCTCATAAGCATGATGCGCAAGTTCATGTCCTCCCACGTGGCGCGCGACACCTCCACGATGATTATAAGGATGACGTACATGCTCATAATAGCTACCAGCCCCCTTGGACAAATGATCTTGATGGTCACCATGGTTTTGAACCTGTTCTTGTACCCGATGTCCAGGTAATTGCCGATGACGTCTCGGCACAATGAACCCATCACTAGGCGGTGATCGTTGTCTTAGTCGATGAACGGCCTCAACCACATCAGCTATCTTTTTTCCAAGACTTTCCTCCACCTTGTCGATGCGCCTTCCCACTCGATTCAGCACAAAGTCACAAGTTGCCTCCAATCCTAGCACGATAGCTCGCGCAACACTTAGACCATAGGTGGGCAAGGGTATCTCGTCCTCTACATCACCTTCATGTGCAGCGTGCAAACTTGAATTTGAGTTTTGTGAATTCACCATGCTAGCAACTCAAATAGATCAACTTCAAAAACTAGAGTGAAAAATTGTACTGTGATAAGCCTTGATCTGATACCACATGATGAGACCCGACTAGACGACGAGTCGTTTGTTGGCCCAATCTTTCACGGTACAATGAAATCAACAACGAATCACGATGAATAATTCTTGTAATAGCAGAAATAGCTGAAGAAGTAATATACTGGCTCTTCGGATCAAGCAAATTGCAAGAAAACCAAAGAACAGAAACTTGCGTATGGAATCAATCGGATCAATCCTCAAGCGTAGCAGCAACAAATCCCCATGGATCAGCAACAAAGACGATATTTGATGTCCCCCGACATGGGACGTTTTCTATAGTTTTATTTAACTCCAGCAAAAAACAATCTCTCGTACAAAGGCCGAAGCATGTCTATTATATAGGCTATACGCTAACCAAAATGATCCTAACAAACCAAACTAGAAACAGACTCTATCTCTTTCATGTTTAAACTAATCACAATTTAACTAATTAAGTATCGGGCATGCTAATCAGTAGAATCCAAACAAACCTGGACTGACTCACAAGTCACGACCTGAAAATACCACAGTGTTATACCAATACTAATTGTCTACTATTGTCTACTCCGGCCACAAAAAGTACTAACATGGATGAGCCGTGAAATTTGGCTTCACTTCTTGCGCAGCGACGAGTTCAACTGAAACTTCTCCAAATTCAAATAGTTGGCACTTCCTCTCTTAAGTTTGTCAAAGTGTAACTAGGAGAAGTTGTATACTTTTCTTCCTTCGTGATGGCACATGGAATAACACTCAATATACTTGCATTTTACCTCTCCTTTAAAGTTTTCTTCTCACTTAGCAAATTATGTGCATGCAAAATAGTAGTAACTGTAGGGCTAGTGATCACTTCAATTCCTGTAAGTGTCACAAACAACACTAGAGTTCGTACTAGAATAACACCCATGATACATATCAATCAACCCTAATGTCACCTAGATACTCCAATGTCACCTCAAGTATCCGTGAGCTAATTATACGACATGCATCAAACAATTTTAGATTCATCATAGTCAATCCAACACAAAGAACTTCAAGGAATACCCCAAGATTTCCATCGGAGAACGTAGTATGAAAATGTGCAATCAACACCTATGTATAGATCCCCAAGGTCACTGGAATCCGCAAGTTGATGCCATAACATATATCAATGGAGTAAATAGAAAAACTCAATGTCACTACAGGTATCCGCATGCAAGACATACATCAAGTGTTCTCAAATATAATATTCAATCCAACATAACTAGATCTCAGAGGTAAAGATTTAATTCATCACAACAAGATGGCAAGGGAAGAACACCATATGATCCAACTATATTAAGAAAGCCCGTGATACATCAAGATCGTGTCATCTCAAGAACAATAGAGAGAGATCATACACATAGCTATTGGTAGATACCCTCAATCCTGAAGAGGACTTCTCACACATTATCATGGTGAGAAAGAGAGAGTTGTTGATGGAGAGGTGCAGCCCCGAAGAGATGGATACGATGGCGGCCACGACATCGGCGGTAGCGGGCACGATGCAGGCGATGGGCGGCAGCCCCTTGGCCCCCTTCATCCTTTGTCTTGGTGCTGCAATGGAGTAGCGTGTCCCCTCTTTGCGGATGTCAAGGGAGAGGCAAATTCGTCGCTTTTGGTGGCTGCCCCGAAATTAGGATTTTCATCTCCTTATATGTGCCTCCATGGTGCTCTATGGCCCTCCGATGGATGGACCCTTGATCTAATGGTTCTTGGACACATCTAGAAACTTTCTAGGGACCTCTCACAGCCCCATGAGTCCTCAAAGTCTTGTCTTGGCCGCATATTTATTAAATATGGTAAGAGTTGGACTCAATCACGTCATCAATTCTTCTAATCCCATAATCAGATATTTTTCTCCGGTAAAATAGGTCTAGAGATCGCATGTGAACTCCGTTTTGGACAAATTTATAGTCCACACTTAATGCCATAAAATTCCCCACATTTTTGTAGTCTTAACTTTTTTCCATTTGACGACATATTCGGGGCTAAACCTAGATCAAAAAGTGAGAGTCCTCGTCCAATAAGGCTCCTTTTGCATTTTCTCGCCAATTTCTAATTATTTCCTACACATCAAAGTGTAAGACAAGAACTTGTTTATTTTTGCAACTATTAATAGGTTAGGCCCAAGAAATCATAAAAACCATAGTAAAAACATAGGACAAATGGTAGAAAACGAGCATGGAGCATCAAAAGTTATAGATACGTGTGGGACGTATCAAGGTCATCCCTAGATTTCCTTGCCTTGGAGAATCTATTTGTAGCAACCTGGCTCCGATTGAGTCAATCCTATATGTATCTGTGTCATCCCTGGATCAGTATGTTCGCAAACATAGTACATCAATGTACATATCAAAGTGCAATCACAGGTAAAATAACGTAAAATTGATATATACCTCATGAGTCTTAGCGGAAACCGAGAAACGGGAGTAGGGTCCCATCAACACCAACGATAGGTTGAGGGTAGACTGATACGTCCATTTATATCATGTTTTGTAACTGTTATTTATAGTTTTTTATGCATTATACCACTTGCTGGAGTAATTGTAATGATTTTTCTCTCATAATATGCAAGGTTTACGTCTAGAGGGAGAATACCCGCAGGTGGAATTCTAGACCTGAAAAAGCTATGTCAAATATACCTATTCTGCACATATCCAAATGGGCTAAAACGTTACAAAGATTTATTTTGGAATAAATAAAAAATACTGGAGGAAAGAAGTACCAGAGGGGGGCTACCAGGTGCCCACTAAGCACGAGGGCGCGCCAGCCCCCCTGACGCGGCATGGTTAGTGGCCCCCTTGACCCACCTCTGGCGACCATCTTCTGACTTAAATACTCTTTTAAGCTGAAAAATTTAGGAGAGGACTTTCGGAACGAAGCACCGCCGTCTCGAGGTAGAACCTGGACAGGAGCACTTTTGCCCTCCGGCAGAGCGATTCTACCGGTGGAACTTCTCTCCCAGAAGCGGAAATCAAGGCCATCATCATCGCCAACAACCCTCTCAGCTTGCAGAGACCAATATTCATCAACATCTTCATCAGCACCATCTCCACTCAAATCCCTAGTTCATCTCTTGTGCTCAATCTTCTACCGGAACCTCAGATTGGTGTGTGGTGTGTGACTAGTAGTGTTGATTACATCTTATAGTTTATGCTTTATGGTTTATTTGGTGCAAGATCATATGTTCAGATCCAATATGCTATTTAATACCTCTCTGATCATGAGCATTTTTATCACTTGTGAGTAGTTACTTTTTTTATTGAGGCAACGGGAGAAGTCATGTTGCAAGTAGTCATGTGAAGTTGATACTTGTTCAATATTTTGATGATGTGAATGTTGTGATTCCCTTAGTGGTGTTATGTGAACATCGACTACATAACACTTCACCATATTTGGGCCTAAGGGAATGCATTGTGTAGTAGTAATTAGATGGTGGGTTGCAAGAGTGGCAGAAACGTAAACCCCAGTTTATGCGCTATTGTGTAAGGGGCTGATTTGGATCCCAATGTTTAATGCTATGGTTAGAATTTATTGTTAATACTTTCCTCATAATTCCGAATGCTTGCGGGAGGGATTATCATAAGTAGGAGACTTGTTCAAGTAAGAACAACACTCAAGCACCGGTCCACCCACATATGAAATTATGGAAGTACTGAACGTGAATTAACCCAACTTGACAAAATTGACAAGATGAAATTCCCGTGTGCCCTCTAGAACGCTTATCCTATTATAAGAAACTGTTCCGGCATGTCCTTTGCCACAAAAGGATTGGGCTACCTTGCTGCACCTATTGTTACTATTGCTACTTGTCACTTGTTACAATTATCTTGCCATCAAAGAACTTGTTGCCGCTATTTTAGTGCTTACAGAAATTGCCTTGCTGAAAACCACTTGGCAGTTCCTTCTGCTCCACGTTGGGTATGCCACTCTTACTTATAGAAAGGACTATGATTTATCCCCTATACTTGTGGGTCATGAAAACTCTTTACTCGCACCATTGCCGAGGAGCAACGCGCCTTTGGTAAGAGGAATATGGTAAAGGAACATTTATATTACGTGCTGAAATTTATTGTTACTTGTCACAATGGAAAGTAATCCTTTGAGGGGTTTGTTCGAGGTATCTTCACCTTGACCGAAAACACCAAGAGTTCTCCCTAAACCTGATCAACCTACTAAAAATGTTTATTATGAAATTCCTTCGGGTATGACAGAGAAACTGCTAGCTAATCCTTATGCAGGAGATGAAACAAAACATCTAGATATGCACCTAATCTATGTGGATGAAGTTTGCGGATTATTTAAGCTTGCAGGTTTATCCGGAGATGAAGTCAATAAGAAGGTTTTCCCTTTATCTTAGGGTGGAAAGCATTGACATTGTATGGGCTATGTGATGATATAGGATCTTGGAACTGGAATCAATTGCAATTGGAGTTTCACTAAAAATATTATCCTATGCATCTTGTTCATCGTGATCGGAATTTTATCTATAATTTTTGGCCTCGTAAAGGAGAAAGTATCACCCTATCTTGGAGGAGGCTGAAGTCAATGTTATATTCATGCCCCAATCTTGAGCTCACAAGAGAAATTATTATTCACAATTTTTATGCTTGGCTTTCTCGTAATGAGCAAACCATGCTCGATACTTCTTGTTCTGGCTCTTTAAAGAAGACTATTGAATTCAGGTGGGGTGTTTTGGAAAGAATTAAAAGAAAATCTGAAGATTAGGAACTCGATGATGGTAAAGAGAAAGGTATAAAACTTAAGTTTGATTATGTTAAATCTTTTATGAATACTGATGCTTTCAATGATTTTAGCCCTAAATATGGACTTGACTCCGAGATAGCAGCCTCATTCTATGAAACCTTTGATACTCATGTTTATCTCCCTAAAGATAAATGGTTTAAATATCATCCACTTGTTAAACAAAAAGTTGAAGAACCAATTGAAGTTGAGGATGAAACTATCATTTACAATGTTGACCCAGTTGTGCCTACTGCTTATATTGAGAAACCACCTTTCCTTCTTAGGATAAAGGAACATGCTAAAGCTTCAACCATGGTTAACAAAAGTAATGTTAGAACAACCAAAACCTCTGAGAAAATCAAGGTAGAACCTAGTACCGCTATGGTAAAAGATCTCTTGGTCGATAATATTGATGGGATGTTATTTATTTTTGTGATGAAGCTCCAAGATTTGCCAAACCTAATACTGAAGATACGAATAGACTTGTTGTTGGCATGCATGTCGTCTCAGTCAAAATAGGACATAATTACTATCATGGTCTATGTGATATGGGTGCTAGTGTTAGTGATATTCTTTTTACCTTATATCAAGAAATTATGAATGAGATAGCATCCGCTGAAATAGAAGATATAGATGTTACTATTAAACTTGCTAATAGAGACACCATCACACCACTTGGGATTGTTAGAGACGCTGAAGTCTTGTGTGGAAAAGTAAAATATCCTACTGATTTCCTAGTACTTGGATCACCACAAGACGATTTTTCCCATATTATTTGTGAGACCCTTATTGAACACTGTCAATTCTCAAGTAGATAGCAAAAAGGAATGTGTCAGTGTTAATTTTGGTGGTATGTCTCATGAGTTTCATTTCTCCAAGTTCAGTAAGCAACCCCATGATAAATAATTGCCTAGTAAAGATGAAGTAATTGGTCTTGGTTATATTTCCATTCCTTCCACGGATCCGTTAGAACAATATTTGCTCGACCATGAAAATGATATGCATATGCGTGAAAGAAATGAACTAGATAATATGTTTTTTGAGAAAAATCCTATCCTTAAACACAACTTTCCTATTGAAACTCTACGAGGTCCACCTCCACCCAAGGGTGATCCTGTGTTTGAATTAAAGCTATTAACTGACACTTTGAAATATGTTATCTTGATGAAAAGAAGATATATCATGTTATTATCAGTGCTAACCTTACAAAGCATGAAGAAGAAAGATTGCTAAAACTCTAAGGAAGCACCGAGCTGCTATTGGGTATACTCTTGATGATCTTAAGGGCATTAGTCCCACTCTCTGTCAGCACAAGATTAATATGGAACCAATTGCTAAACCTGTTGTTGATCACCAATGAAGATTGAATCCCAAAATGAAAGAAGTGGTAAGAAATGAATTGTTAAAGCTTCTAGAAGCACGTATAATTTATCCCATAGCTGATAGTAGATGGGTAAGTCATTTTCTTTGTGTTCCTAAGAAAGGAGGTATTACTCCTGCTCCTAATGATAAAAATGAACTCATTCCACAAGTAATTGTGAGTGGCTATAGAATGGTAATTGATTTTAGAAAATTAAACAAAACTACTAGAAAATATCATTATCATTTACCTTTCGTAGACCAAATGCTAGAAAGATTATTGAAGCACACATTTTTTTTGCTTTCTAGATGGTTATGCTGGTTTTTCTCAAATACGTGTGTCACAACCTCATAAAGAGAAACCCACCTTTACTTGTCCTTTTGGAACCTATGCTTATGGGCGTATGCCTTTTGGATTATGCCATGCACCTCCTACCTTTCAAAGATGTATGACTGCTATATATTCTGATTTTTGTGAAAAGATTGTTGAATTTTTCATGGATGATTTCTCCGTTTATGGAACTTATTTTGATGATTGCTTAAGCAACCTTGATCGAGTTTTGCAGCGATGTAAGCAAACTAATCTTTTCTTGAATTGGGAGAAGTGCCACTTTATGGTAAATGAAGGTATTGTCTTGGATCATAAATTTTTGAATGAGGTATTAAGATGGATAAAGCTAAATTTGATGCAATTAAGAAGATGCCATGTCCTAAATATATTAAAGCTTAAGGTATCTGTTGTTTCCTTGGTGATGCTAGTTTCTATAGGAGGTTTATGAAAGACTTCTATATAATTTATAGGCGTCTTACTAATTTATTACAAAAGGATGTTGCTTTCATTTTTTATGATGATTGTGTAGAAGCCTTTGAAACACTTAAGGAAGCCTTAACTTTTGCACCTATTGTTCAACCACCTGATTGGAACTTGCCTTTTAAAATAATGTGTGATGCTAGTGACTATGATGTTGGTGTTGTTCTAGGACAAAGAGTTGATTAGAAATGTAATGTTATTCATTATGCTAGTAAAACTCTAGACAGTGCCCAGAGAAATTATGCTAGCACTAAACAAGAAGAATTTTTAGAAGTTGTATTTTCTTGTGATAAATTCAAATCTTACATAGTTGATTCTAAAGTAATTGTTCAGACTGATCATGCTTCTATTAATATCTTATGGAAAAGAAAGATGCTAAGCCTAGACTTATTAGGTGGGTTATTTTGCTACAAGAATTTGATTTGCATATCATTGATAGGAAAGGATCTGAGAACCCCGTAGATGATAACTTGTCTAGGTTAGAAAAAGTGGTTGATGACCCACTACCTATTGATGATAGCTTCCCAGATGAACAACAACTAGATATGGTCAATGTTTCTCATAACACACCGTGGTTTGCTGATTATGCTAATTACATTGTTGCTAAATACATACCACCTAGTTTAACCTATCGTGAAAAGAAAAAAAAAACTTTGTTTTAAGACATTACCTTTGGGATGATCGACATCTTTATAAAGAGGGAGTAGATGGTATTATTAGACATTGTATACCCGACCATGAACAGGAACAAATCTTTCAGAAGTGTCACTCCGAGGCTTATGGAGGACACCGTGCAAGAGATAGAACTGCACACAAGGTATTATAGTCTGGATTTTATTGGCCTAGTCTTTTCAAAGATGCTCATAAGTTTGTCCGCTCTTGTGATGAATGTCAAAGAATTGGTAATATTAGTACACATGAGGAAATGCCTATGAATTATTCACATGTTATTTAACCATTTGATGTTTGGGGATTTTATTATATGGTACCTTTTACTTCCTCTAATGGGTATACACATATTTTGGATGTTGTTGATTATGTCACTAAATGGGTAGAAGCTATTCCAACCAATAGTGTTGATCATAATACCTCTATTAAAATGCTGAAGGAAGTTATTTTCCCATGTTTTGGAGTCCCTAGATACTTAATGACTGATGGTGGTTCACATTTTATTCATGATGATTTTCGTAAGTTGCTTGCTAGATATGATTTTAACCATAGAATTGCATCGCCCTATCATCCTGAGTCTAGTGGTCAAGTAGAATAACCAATAGAGAAAGAAAATTAATATTGCAAAAGACTGCCAAAAGGCCCCAAAAGAATTGGTCTAAAAAATTATATGATGCATTGTGGGCCTACAGAACAGCTTATAAATATCCTATGGGTATGTCTCCTTTTAAAATGGTTTATGGGACAACATGTCATTTACCTCTTGAGTTAGAACATACATCTTACTCGGCAATTAAAGAACTCAACTACGATTTCATACTTGCTGGTGAGAAGAGTTTATTCGATATTAGCTCATTAGATGAATGCAGAACCCAAGCTTATGAAAATGCCAAACTATTCAAAGAAAAAGTTAAAAGATGCCATGACAAAAGCATCCACAAGCGAGAATTCAAAGTTGGTGATTACGTTCTATTGTACAATTCTTGTCTTAGATTTTTTGCAGGAAAACTTCTCTCCAAATGGGAAGGATCATATATCATCAAAGAAGTTTATTTGTCTCGAGCTATTAAGATCAATAATCCCGAAGACACTAACCCGAAGGTGGTCAATGGACAAAGAATAAAGCACTATATTTCTGATACACCAATTAATGTTGAAACAAATGTTATCCAAACCATGACACCGGAGGAGCACATTAAGGAGACCTGCCGGGACACTGTGGACCCCTTAAAAGGAAGAGGTATGTGATACGATAAGTAAACGAACTCAGAAAAATCCGCAAAAATATTTTTTGTTAGTTTTGGAATTTTAGAAAAAATGGGAAATTGATAAACACACGGGAAGGCAACCCACGTATCCAATAGGCACGAGGGTGCGCTAGCCCCCACTGGCATGACCTGGTGGCTAGTGCCCCCTCGAGCACCTTCTCGGCTCCATTTTCTTGTGCGACACGTATTTCCTTGTATAAAAATTCTATGTATATATCTCTTGATGATTTGACCCCAGTACCACAAAGAAATCCTCCGTTCTTGTTTCATGTTGTTTTCCTGGCAGATCTGGAATTATGTCGTCTCAGGATTCGGAGGGAGAGAGCTATGTCACTGACTACATCGTGAACCCTAAGGCCTACGGAGAGGTGGATCACTACAGCTGGACTACAGAGGAGCAGGAAGACGAGGATATGAAGGAAGCAAAGGGGGATAGCTCCGAGGAAGAGGAAGACCCACTACCTCAACCTGGATATGCACGTGGAATTCAAGAAGTAAAGCCTCCCCAACAAGTACAAGCCTATGGTCCAATTTATCCCTTCCCGTTTTCTCGAGGAAAGCAAAGCGGCATTATGTGAAAATATATTAAAGGTGGAGTTGGAGAATGAGGGTCTACGAGAGGATAATTTCAGAAGAACACACCACCACCTCCTCCATCTTCATCACCAAAGAAGGAGACTTGAGTACATAGGTATGGGCACTCCCCTTGGCTTGTGACAAGCTTAGGGGAGGTTCCCCGGTATCATATCAACATCACTTTTATTATCTTTATCCATCTTAGTTTGATCCATCTTTTTCGAGTGCTAGCTTCGTGATCTATCTATCTATCTATGTAATTGATTGAGAGTTATATAATAAAGTATAGTTTGAGTTTTGCTTCTTTACTTTCTTTCTGCAATCAAAATAAAGGAAAATAATGAAAAAGATCATATGCTAATCTTCTAGTAAGTAGTGACATCACATAAGGAAAAGTATAAGTGGTAAAATTTGTTGAAGGTTGACAAACATAGCATTGCTCGGTGATGCAACACATGAAAGAATTAATAAGGGAAGAGAAGATTTACATGCAAATACACTACCCTTCACATCTTTTATGATTCTGAGCCCCCATTAATTATGGTATGCCAAAATCGTTCACATTTGAGTGGTATTTCCGCGGCAGATGCCAGGGGGTGGCTTAGTTCGTTGTTTGGGACCAACGGGCGTCGGCGGTGTGTGGGAACAGGTGTGGGCACAACACACATGACATCGATTTACCCAGGTTCAGGGACCTCCGGTGAGGTAAAACCCCTAGTCCTGCTAGTGTGACTATATGAGACTCATGGTACAAATGGTGCTCCTCGATCTGTTCGTGAGGAGGGAGACAGATCTTTAGCTGCCGGCCTCACTGCCTCGATGGTGTCTCGTGTATCTCATATGGGGATTGGATCAGCCTCTCTCTAGGATCGTCCTCCCTCTCGTGGGAGCTGAAGTAGGGATTTTATAGTGCAGCCTGGTATATAAAGTGGTACGGATAGGACAGGAGGCGGGACCTGGCTACCAGCCTCTCTGGCTAGTTGCGAGACAGACCGGCTATCGGGTCTTGTCTGTCGCGAGGCACGCCGTCCGTGTGCATCAGCGGTCAATGCGTCGGCTCATCATGGAGAGCGTGGCTACAGGGCCGTCACGCCCGGTCAGCCTTGGCGGTAACTGGGGTCCTGTAGCCTCACTGACCCCTTCATCATTGCGCCCGTGGCCACGCCGAGCATGTCAGTAATTACTGCTGCCATGAGCACCTCTGCATCATTCGTCTTGTCTTGTCGCCATATGGGGCTATGGTCGGATGGTACGGGAGCTGTCTGATGTCCGCTAGAACTACGTCGGTATTTCCCCAAAGAGGAAGGGATGATGCAGTATAGCTATAGTAGGTATTTCCCTCATGATGAGACCAAGGTTATCGAACCAATAGGAGAACCTCCTCACACCACGTAAACAACACTGATAACCCACAAGTATAGGGGATCGCAACAGTTTTTGAGGGTAGAGTATTCAACCCAAATTTATTGATTCGACACAAGGGGAAGCCAAAGAATATTCTCAAGTATTAGAAGTTGAGTTGTCAATTCAACCACACCTGAAATATTTAGTATTTGCAGCAAATAATTAGTAGCAAGGTAGTATGATAGCAGCAGTAGCAACAGTAACCAGTAGCAGCAAAGTGACAGCAGTAGCAGCAGAGTAACAGCAGTAGCAACAGAGTAACAATAGCAGCAGTACAGCAGTAGCGGCAAAGTAACGTAGCAAGGACCATTAGGAAAAACTCGTAGGCATTGTATCAGTGATGGATGATTATGTCGGATGTTATTCATCATGCAACAGTTATAACACGGAGAGATATGTAACTAGCTCCAGTTCGTTAATGTAATGTAGGCATGTATTCCGTATGTAGTCATACGTGCTTAGGGAAAAGAACTTGCATGACATCTATTGTCCATCCCTCCCGTGGCAGCGGGGTCCTAATGGAAACTATGGGATATTAAGGTTCTCCTTTTAATAAAGAACCGGACCAATGCATTAACACTTAGTGAATACATGAACTCCTCATACTATGGTCCTCTCCGGGAGTGGTTCCGGCTATTGTCACTCCGGGGTTGCCGGGTCATAACACATAGTAGGTGACTACAACTTGCAAGATAGGATCAAGAACACACATATATTGGGGACAACATAATAGGTTCAGATCTGAAATCATGGCACTCGGGCCCTAGTGACAAGCATTAAGCATGGCAAAGTAGTAGCAACATCAATCTCAGAACATAGTGGATACTAGGGACCAATCCCCGTCAAAACTAACTCGATTACATGATAGATCTCATCCAACCCATCACCGTCCAGCAAGCCTACGATGAGATTACTCACGAACGGTGAAAATCATCATGGAATTGGCGATGAAGGAAGGTTCATGATGACGATGGCGACGATCTCCCCTCTCCGGAGCCCAGAATGGACTCCAGATCTGCCCTCCAGAGGAAGAACAGGAGCTGGCGGCGCCTCCGTATTGTAAAACGCGATTAACTTTTCTCCTTGATTTTTTCCGGACGAAAGGGACTAAATAGAGCTGAGATTGGAGGCGGTGGGGCAACGTGGGCCCCACAAGCCCGCCAGGCGCGGCCAGGGGGGCCCGCGCCTGGTGGGCTTGTGGGCTCCACGCTCTAGTTCCTCCGTTGATTCTTGTGCCGGTATTTGTATATATTCCACAAAAAATCCCCGTAAATTTCCAGGTCATTCCGAGAACTTTTATTTCTGCGTCAAAACAACACCATGGCAATTCTGCTGAAAACAACGTTAGTCCGGGTTAGTTCCATTCAAATCATGCAAATTAGAGTCCAAACCAAGGGCAAAAGAGTTTGGAAAAGTAGATACGACGGAGACGTATCAACTCCCCCAAGCTTAAAACATTGCTTGTCCTCAAGCAATTCAGTTGACAAACTGAAAGAGACAAAAGAAAAACTTCTACGAACTCTGTTTGATCTTGTTGTTGCAACTATGTCTAACGCATATCCATAATTTCAGCAAGATCACAAGCAAACCACACAAGCAAATGACATCTAGGTCTCACGGTAAACTCATATCAATGGCATAATCAACTAGCGAGCAAATAATAATGAGTTTCAAACGTCAACACTTCAATCAAAACAATCATGAAGCAGTACGAACAAATGGTATCTTGCTAGCTCTTTCTGAGACCGCAAAACATAAATGGAGAGCACCTTCAAAGACCAAGGGCTGACTAAACATTGTAATTCATGGCAAAGAAGACCCAGTCACAGTCATACTCAACATCAGTCAAAAGCAAATCATAAAAATGACAGAGGTGCTCTCTAATTGGTGCTTTTATAAGAAGAGGATGACTCAACAGGAACATAAATAGACAGGCCCTTCGCAGAGGGAAGCATTGATTTGCACAGGTGCTAGAGCTCAAGCTTTGAAAACAGAGATAATAATTTTGTGTGGCATGCTTTCATTGTCAACGCAATGACCAAGAGTTTTCACCATCTTCCACATTACACATACTATAGGCGGTTTCCAAACAGAAAAGTAAAGTTTTGACTCCCCCACCACCGGTCAATCACACTCCACGACTAGCCGAATACTCGGGTGCCGTCCATACCAACATCAATCCAGGGGAGTTTTGTTTGCAATTATCTTTTCGATTTGAGCATGGAACTGGGCATTCCAATTACCGGCCCCTTTCTCATGAATGATAGTGAATAAACACATATCGAGGGTAACACGCCTAGCATGGAAGATACTGATAGCCCCTATCACCACATGAGCGGTTTGGGCATGCAAAACAGATTATTTCTTGAAGGTTTAGAGAGTGGCACGTGCAAATTTATTTGGAACGGCAGGTAGATACCGCATATAGGTAGGTATGGTGGACTCATGGGGAACAACTTTGGGTTTATGGAGGTGGATGCACAAGCAATATTCCGTCTTAGTACAAGTGAAGGCTAGCAAAAGACTGGGAAGCGACCAACTAGAGAGCGACAACAGTCATCAGAATGCATTGAGATTAAACAACATTGAGTGCAAGCATGAGTAGGACATAAATCACCATGAACATGAATATCATAGAGGCTATGTTGATTTTGTTTCAACTACATGTGTAAACATGCGCCAAGTCAAGCCACTTGAATCATTCAAAGGAGGATACCATCCTATCATACGACATCTTAGTCATCTCAAAATTCATGTTGGCATCCAAGACAAACCATTATAAGCTCCTAGCTAATTAAGCATGGCATCAGAAACTATGATCTCTAAGTTGTCATTGCAAACATGTTTCTCTCACAACAAAGCTGAATCAGGAATGATGAGCTAGTCATATTTACAAAAACAAAATAGATCGAGCTCATACCAGCTTTTCCAGGCTCAATCACTTCATCATATATCGTCATTATTGCCTTTCACTTGCACGACCGAACGATGTGAACAATAATAAGAGTGCTCGTGTATTGGACTAAGCTGGAATCTGCAAGCAAACACAAAGGAGAAGACAAAGTAATATGGCTCTTTGACAGATAAACATATATGCATGCGAGAGCCACTAAACATTGTAACCACGGTCTTCTATCTTGACCCAAAGAAAAAGAAAACTATTTACACGGGAAAGCTCCCAACAAGCAAAAGAAGAACAAGAAAATATTTTTGGGTTTTCTCAAACTAGACAAACACACGAAAAGAAAGCGAGAAAAAGAAATAAACTAGCATGGATGATATAGTGGCAAAGTGTGAACACCGACTAACAAAGTGAAAGCATAAGCAAGAATATAAAGTCGGTGAGGAACACGTACTCCCCCAAGCTTAGGCTTTTGGCCTAAGTTGGTCTACCCCCCAGGAGGGAAATAACCAGCTCCGGGGTACTCCGGAGTGTACTGAGGGTGCCACTGTTGTGTGAGCTCCTCTGGCTCCCACTGATAAACTGGCGTCTGGTACTCGATTGGTGGCTCGGGCATGGGCACCTGTGGTTGGGCTATGCCCCAATATGCGTAGATCTCCGATGGCATAATAATGTACCTGCCTATATGAAGGTCGAAGAAAGAAGGAGCAGGCAAAGTAATAGTCTCACGAGTACCCTGACTAAATACCAGGTTATAAATCATCCTTCTAATTATATCTCTATCAACAAAGTCATGGCGAACCATGCTATCATAATCTAGATATCTCTCGGGAAGAAGAATCTCTTCTTCCTCGTCCAGTCTAATAGGTATCTCAAAATGTCTAGCAAGACGAGTAGCATAGATACCTCCATATTCAACGCCTTAAGAACGGCTCGTGTTCAACCGTTGAGCTACTATAGCGCCCAAGCTATAAGTTTTGTCATTATAAAGGGCTTTGCGCAAGACCGCAAGTCTGGGGAGCTAAGGGACCCAGCTTTCCCACGACCAATCAAACATTTTCCCACGAATAATGAGAAGTAACGAAGCACGGGAAAATGTATGCTAGCAGCTCTAGCACAAGACACTCCTCTCTCCTCTCCTACAGCAATAGTATCGATGAAAGCCTCCCAAGTCACATGGACGAGGTTCATGAATATCCCCAACATAAGGTAATTTGCAAACATTGCAAAAATCCTAGAGTGACATGCGCTGGGGGATATCATATAATTTGAACTCAACCATAGGAGGATTCTTCCTTGGATAGAAGTTAAAGCTTTGCACGAAAATATTAGTGAGGAGGAGGTATTGCGGACACTTATCTTCAATGAAGGAGGTAAGGCCTTCGTTCTCCACCAAGTAGTAAAAGTCCTCATGAAGTCCGGCGGCGCGTAAGAACACATCGCTTGGCCACTCGTACGCTCGAACTTCAGCAACTCGGGGGACCGGATACTAGAGTTTCTTCTTCTCATTCCCATCATCCTTGGGGTCACGGCTTGAAGAGCCTCTTAAGAACCTCCTCATCTTTTCCTTTTTATATCTTTGAAAATTTCTGAAATTTTTAGTGATTCTAAGGAAAAGTGATCAAGGCCCAACAAAACTAGTAGCAACTACTCCCACAAGTGCCTAGAAGCCATATTACACATCAAAACTACTTGGGACCAGCTAAAATTAGCATGCAAAGCTCAAGAACAGGGTCAGCAAGGTAGAAAAAATACGCGATGTATAAGGCACTAGAGCAAAAACTAATTGGACCAATGGGGGAGTCACTTACCAAGGAGCAATTTCCCCAAAACAGCTTGGTGAATGGTGCTTTGCACAAGGAGATCGAAAATCCCAGCAAGAAGAGCAAGAACACGGGTTTGACCTGCGAAACGATTTTTTCTAGAGGTAGGAGAAGCAGATGGGAGCTAGAATAAATGGAGGGGGCACAGGTGGGCCCCACAAGCCTGGTAGGCACGGCCAGGGGGGTGCCCGTGCCTCCAGGGCTTGTGGCCCACTGGTGCAGCCCCCTGACTAGCTCTTTGTCTTAGTATTTTTCAAAAAATCCAGAAAAATCATACTTGATTTTCAGGACGTTCGGAGAACTTTTATTTTCGGGATACTTTTCTACGGGACGGTAAAAGCAGAAAACAGGGAAAACTAAACTAAATCGATCATTTTTCTTCTAAGCAACCAAAGGTGAAAGCTTGGAACAGAGGTTTGTGACTCCTCGATTCATCCATCTCATGGTCATCGAAAGAAATCCACCAAAGAGGTTGATCAAGTCCCCTTGACAAACCTTTCCGAATCGCAAAAGGAAACGAAGAATTTTCAAATAGTCACTAGGTTATCTCAATGGGGATGTGCATCTCCCCAACAAGCAAATCATACTTCATGTTGACAGGAGGTATAGGGCATTCAAAGCTCCCAATAAGAATCGATGAAGTTTTTTTGATAGCGTTGATGCAATGTACTCAATATTGTTTCTTCGGAAAGTGCACCGTATACTCATTACCATTGACATGGAAAGTGACATTGCCTTTGTTGCAATCTATAACAACCCCTCCAGTGTTTAGAAAGGGTCTTCCAAGGATGAACGCCATCGCATCATCCTCGGGAATATCTAGGATAACAAAGTCCGTTAAAATAGTAAAGTTAGCAACCACAACAGGCACATCCTCGCAAATGCCGATATGGAAAGCAGTTGATTTGTCGGCCATTTGCACACAGATTTTAGTGGGTGTCAACTTATCCAGTTCAAGTCTACGATAAAGAGATATAGGCATAACACTAACACCGGCTCCAAGGTCGCATAAAGCAGTTCTAACGTAGTTTCATTTAATGGAGCAAGGTATAGTGGGCACTCCGGGATCACCTAGTTTCTTAGGAGTTCCACCATTGAAGGTATAGTTAGCAAGCATGGTGGAAATCTCAACCTCATGTATCCTCCTCTTATTAGTCACAATATCCTTCATTTACTTAGCATATGGAGACATTTTGAGCATATCTGTCAAACGCATTTGCAGAAAGACAGGTCTAATCATTTCAACAAAGCGCTCAAAATCCTCATCGTCCTTTTTCTTGGACGGTTTGGGAGGAAAGGGCATGGGTTTCTGAACCCATGGTTCCCTTTCTTTATCATGCTTCCTAGCAGTGAAGTCATTCTTATTGTATCTTCTATTATTAGGTTGTGGGTTATCAAGATCAACAGGTTCAATCTCCACATCCTTATCATTGCTAGGTTGAGCATCTTCATGAACATCACTATCGATATTATCGTTAGGCTCATGTTCATCACCAGATTACATTTCAGTATCAGAGACAGAGACATCATTTGGACTCCCAGGTGTAACAGCAACAGGGTTGGTAGCGTGCAAATTCCTATCATCTTTCTTCTTCTTCCTAGGATGACTAGGAGCATGAGTGTTAACTCCTTGAGAATATTGTTCAATTCTCTTAGGATGACCCTCAGGATACAAAGGTTCCTGGGTCATTCTACCGCCTCTAGTGACGACTCTGACATAATTGTCATTCAACTCCTTGAGCAAGTCATTATGAGCCTTAAGTACTTGTTCTACCTGAGTAGTAACCATAGAGGCATGTTTACTCAGGAGCTTAAGATCATTGACGTTTCTGTCAACACAAGCACTTAAATGACTAAGCATACGAGCATTCTGTTCCAATTGTCTGCTAACATAATCATTGAAACTTTGTTGTTTGGCAAAAAAGTTATCAAATTCATCCAGGCATAAGCTAGTAGGTTTATCAAAAGGAACATCACTCTCATTGAATCTACGAAGAGAATTTACCTCTACTACCTGTATCGGGTTATCAAGACCATGGATCTCTTCGATAGGTGGTAGATTTTTGACATCTTTAGATTTAATGCCTTTCTCTTTCATAGATTTCTTAGCTTCTTGCATATCTTCAGGACTGAGGAATATAATACCTCTTTTCTTTGGAGTTGGCTTTGGAGGTGGTTCGAGAATAGTACAAGCATTCTCATTGCATAAGATGTTATTCAATAGGATCTCAGCTTGTTCTACGGTTTGTTCCCTAAAACCACAACCAGCACAACTATCTAGGTGGTCTCTAGAAGCATCGGTAAGTCCATTATAGAAGATATCAAGTATTTCATTCTTCTCAAGAGGGTGATCAGGCAAAGCATTCAGTAGCTGGATGAGCCTCCCCCAAGTTTGTGGGAGACTCTCTTGTTCAACTTGCGCAAAGTTGTATATTTCCTGCAAGGCAGCTTGCTTCTTATGGGAAGGGAAATATTTCTCAGAGAAGTAGTAGATCATATACTGGGGGCTACGCACACAACCAGGAGCAAGAGAAGTGAACCAAGTCTTAGCATCATCCTTTAGCGAGAAAGGAAACAGCTTGAGGATATAGTAGTGGCGGATCTTTTCCTCACTAATGAATAGGGTGGCTATATCGTGCAGTTTGGTAAGATGGGCTACAACCGTTTCAGACTCATAACCGTGAAAAGGATCAGATTCGACCAGAGTGATTAACTCAGGGTCGACAGAGAATTCATAATCCTTATCGGTCACAAAGATAGGCGAAGTAGCAAACTTCGGTTCATATTTCATCCTAGCGTTCAGAGATTTTTCTTTCCACTTGAGCAGTAATTTCTCAACATCATAGCTATCCTTACAAACAAGAAAGTCCTCGGCTATCTCTCCCTCCATAACATAACCCTCGGGCATATCAGACAATTCATATCTAGGAGAGCTAGTTCTAACAGGCAAAATAGCAAGTTCTACTTCAATAGTGTCAGCAGTTTCAGAAGTATCATCACATCTAGCAGCAACTCTAGCAATTTGTGCATCAAGGAATGCACCTAGTGGCAAAGCAGTATCAAGCATAGCATCATGATAAGCATCATTGGCAGCAGAAGTAGTATCATCAAGCACAGGCGACATATCAAGATTTCTGTCACGAGGTGGTGTCCTAAACTTACTCATAACTGAAGGTGAATCAAGTGCAGAGCTAGATGGCAGTTCCTTACGTGTCCTCGTAGTTGAGGGCAAGAATTTAGTTCTTGGATCTTTCGGATTCCTCATAGTGACCAGCAGACGTAAATCCCAAGTGACTCAGAGAATATAGCCGTGCCTCCCCGGCAATGGTGCCAGAAAATAGCACGTTGATGGGAGAATATTGTTGACTTGGCTTCCCTCGCAACGGTGCCAGAAAATGGTATTGATAACCCACAAGTATAGGGGATCGCAACAGTTTTCGAGGGTAGAGTATTCAACCCAAATTTATTGATTCAACACAAGGGAAGCCAAAGAATATTCTCAAGTATTAGCAGTTGAGTTGTCAATTCAACCACACCTGAAAGATTTAGTATCTGCAGCAAAGTATCAGTAGCAAGGTAGTATGATAGCAGTAGTAGCAACAGTAACCAGTAGCAACAAAGTGACAGCAGTAGCAACAAAGTAACAGTAGTAGCAACAGAGTAACAATAGCAGCAGTGACAGCAGTAGCGGCAAAGTAACGTAGCAAGGACCAGTAGGAAAAACTCGTAGGCATTGGATCGGTGATGGATGATTATGCCGGATGTTCGTCAATGTAATGTAGGCATGTATTCCGTATGTAGTCATACGTGCTTAGGGAAAAGAACTTGCATGACGTCTCTTTTCCATCCCTCCCGTGGCAGCGGGGTCCTAATGGAAACTACGGGATATTAAGGTTCTCCTTTTAATAAAGAACCGGACCAACGCATTAACACCTAGTGAATACATGAACTCATACTATGGTCATCTTCGGGAGTGGTTCCTGCTATTGTCACTCCGGGGTTGTTGGGTCATAACACATAGTAGGTGACTACAACTTGCAAGATAGCATCAAGAACACACATATATTGGCGACAACATGTTCAGATCTGAAATCATGGCACTCGGGCCCTAGTGACAAGCATTAAGCATGGCAAAGTAGTAGCAACATCAATCTCAGAACATTGTGGATACTAGTCATCAATCCCCGTCAAAACTAACTCGATTACATGATAGATCTCATCCAACCCATCACCGTCCAGCAAGCCTATGATGAGATTACTCACGAACGGTGAAGAGCATCACGGAATTGGCGATGAAGGAAGGTTGGTGATGACGATGGGGACGATCTCCCCTCTCCGGAGCCCATAATGGACTCCAGATCTGCCCTCGAGAGGAAGAACATGAGGTGGCGGCGCCTCCGTATCATAAAACGCGATGAACTCTTCTCCTTGACTTTTTTCCGGAAGAAAGAGACTAAATAAAGCTGAGATTGGAGGCGGTGGAGCAACGTGGGCCCCACAAGCATGTTAGGCGCGGCCAGGGGGGCGCGCCTGGTGGGCTTGTGGGCTCCACGCTCCACTTCCTCTATTGAGTCTTGCGCTGGTATTTTTTATATATTCCACAAAAAATCCCCGTAAATTTCCACGTCATTCCGAGAACTTTTATTTTTGCGCAAAAACAACACCATGGTAATTCTGCTGAAAACGATGTTAGTCCGGGTTAGTTCCATTCAAATCATGCAAATTAGAGTCCAAAACAAGGGCAAAAGAGTTTGGAAAAGTAGATACGATGGAGACGTATCAAACACCTGCAGACAAATAAAAAATACTCGCAACCCGACGTGTTAAAGGGGTTGTCAATCCCTACCCGGAAACGGCGCCAGAAATTGGCACGTTGGCGGGACACTATCTTGACTTGATCTTCCCCGGCAATGGCGTCAGAAATTCCTTTCGGGTACGATGCCTCAAGATAGGAAAATAACATGAGGTAAAAGTGGTAGATAGGATAAATAGACCGCAGAACAAATAAATTGCAGCAAGGTATTTTTGTATTTTTGGTTTAATAGATCTAAAAATAAAAGCAAAGGAAAATAGATCACAAAGGCAAATATGATGAAAAGAGACCGGGGGACGTAGGTTTCACTAGTGGATTTTCTCGAGAAAATAGCAAATGGTGGGAAAACAATTACTGTTGGGTAATTGATAGAACTTCAAATAATCATGACGCTATCCATGCAGTGATCATTATATAGGTATCACGTCCAAGATTAGTAGACCGACTCCTGCCTGCATCTACTACTATTACTCCACACATCACCCGCTATCCAACATGCATCCATTGTATTAAGTTCATAGAAAAACGGAGTAATGCAATAAGAACGATGACATCATGTAGACAAGATCTATTTATGTAGAAATAGAACCCATATTGTTATCCTTAATAGCAACGATACATACCTTTCGTTTCCCTTTGTGTCACTGGTATCAAGCACCGTAAGATAGAACCCATCACAAAGCACCTGTTCCCATTACAAGATAAATAGATCAAGTTGGCCAAACAAAACCCAAATATCAGAGAAGAAATACGAGGCTATAATCAATCACGCATATAAGAGATCAAAGAAGACTCAACTAACTTTCATGGATAAAAACATAGATCTGATCATAAACTCAAAGTTCATCGAATCCCAACAAACACACCGCAAAAAGACTTACATCATATGGATCTCCAAGAGACCATTGTATTGATAATAAAGAGAGAGAGAGGAAGCCATCTAGCTAGTAACTACGGACCCGTAGGTCTGCAAATAACTACTCATGCATCATTGGAGAGGCACCAATGGACATGATGAACCCCTCTGTGATGGTGTCTAGATTGGATATAGTGTTTCTGGACTCTGCGACGGCTGGAATTGATATTTGTCCCCCCCTCTAGGGTATTTGGAATATTGGGGTATTTATAGAGCAAAGAGGTGGTGCGGGAGGACAACAAGGAGGGCACAACCCACTGGAGTGCGCCTGGCCCCCCAGGCGCGCCCTGGTGGGTTGTGCTCCCATAGGAGCTCCCCTTAGGTGCATTCTGGCCCACTGGATGTCTTTGGGCCCAAAAAAATCCTCAAAAAGTTTCGCAGCGTTTGGACTCCGTTTGGTATTGATTTCCTGTGATGTAAAAACATGCAGAAAACAACAACTGGCATTGGGCACTATGTCAATAGGTTACTACCAAAAAATTATACAAAATGATTGTAGAACATCCAAGAATGATAATATAACATCATGGAACAATCAAAAATTATAGATACGTTGGATACGTATAAGCATCCCCAAGCTTAATTCCTGCTCATCCTCGTGTAGGTAAATGATAAAAACAGAATTTTTGATGTGGAATCCTGCCTAGAATGTTCATCACATTTCTTTTCTTTATAGCATGGACATTTGGACTTTTATATGGTTCAAAGCAATAGTCTAGTTTTGACATGAAGACTTTAATACTCAAGCATACCAACAATCAGCTATGTCTTTCAAAATATAAACACTAAAGCAAATTATCCCTAACCCATTATGCTCAATCATTGATCCATTCATCAAACAAAGTGCCCCTTAGTTGGTGCTTTATGAGAGAAGATGGAGATTCAAATTCAAAATAAAAATTGCATAAGTAAAAGAAAGGCCCTTCGCAGAGGGAAGTAGGGATTTATTGAGGTGCAAGAGCTCAAAGAGAAAATTGAGAGATAACAACATTTTGGGAGGCATACTTTTCCCACCAACGAAAATGACTTAGAGCTCCCAACACTTTCCATGCTAGATACATCATAGGTGGTTCCCAAACAGAAAATAAAGTTTATTCCTTTTTCCACCATTACTTTCACTTTCCATGGCTTGTCCGTATCCACGGGTGCCCTCCATACCAACACTTTCCAAGGAATTTATTATTTGACAACAAAAAGTAAATTATTATTATTTTATTTTCGGGCGGAGCATCCCTAATACCTTTCTCGTACTCTCGTGCAATGACAAGTGAATAAACACTCATCGTGAGAATAACACATCTAGCATGGAAAATATTGGCCACCCATCATTGCCTGCGAGCAGTAGAGCACACAAAAGAGAAATTTATTTTGAAATTAGAGATGGCACATGCAAATTTGCTTAGAACGGCATGGAAATACCGCATATAGGTAGGTATAGTGGACTCATATGGCAAAACTGGTTTAAAGAGTTTTGGATGCACAAGTAGTAATCGTACTTAGTGCAAAATGAAGGCTAGATAAAAGATTGAGAAGCGACCAACCAAGAAACGAAAAATCTCGTACCCAAGCATTAATCATAAGTAAAACCGAATAATGCACCACAAGAAGGATATAAATTTCATTGCATAACTATTGACTTTCGTGCTTGCATAGGGAATCACTAAACTTAACATCAATATTCTTACTAAAGCACAATTACTCATCAACATGACTCACATAGCATATCGTCATATCTCAAAACCATTACTAAGAATCAAGTTTATTTTGTCCAACGATCTTCATGAAAGTTTTTATTATATCCTCCTTGGATATCTATCACTTTGGGACTATTTTCATATGTTGCTTTTGATAAGCTCAAACAAATTTAAGTGAAGAACATGAGCATAATTTTTATTTCTCTCAAAATAATCTAAGTGAAGCAAGAGAGAATTTCTTAAAAAAATTACTAACTCCCAAATAAATATAAGTGAAGCATGAGAGCATTTGTTCAAAAATAACAAAGCACACCATGCTCAAAAAGATATACGTGAAGTACTAGAGCAAATCCATGGCTCTAACAATTTAATTGAAGCATAGGAGCAAGCATAGAATAATTTTTGGCTCTCTCAAAAAGGTGTATCCAGCAAGGATTCAAGACTTAAAACACAAAGCAAAATAAGAAAAGACTCATATCATACAAGACGCTCTAAGCAAAACTCATAATATGTGACGAATACAAATATAGTTTAAAGTAAAATACCAATGGTTGTTAGAAAAAAGAGGGGATGCCATGGAATCCCCAAGCTTAGTTGCTTTATAATTCTTGAACATTATATTGGGGTGCCTCGGGCATCCCCAAGCTTAGCCTTTTTCTAATCCTTATTCCTTCACCCATCGTAAGATCACCCAAAACTTCAAAACATCAATCACACAAAACTCAACATAGCCTTCGTGAGATCCGTTAGTATAAGAAAGAAAACCACTACTATAAGTACTATTGAAAACCTATTCATATTTTATTTTTGCATTATATATACTGTATTGCAACTTTCCTATGGAAAAACTCATCAATGTAAACCATAGAATCATCAAACAAAGCACACAACGCAAAGAAAACAGAATCTGTCAAAAACAGAACAGTTTGTAGCAATCTGATTACTTCGAATAGTTATGTAACTCCAAAAGTTCTTAAAATTTCGAAAGACGTGAATAATTTGTTTATAAATCTTTGGAAAAACGAATTAACTCAAAGCCACTCTTCTGTTAAAAATGCAAATTAATTACATGAGCGCAAAAGTTTCTGTTTTTTAGCAAGATCAAATCAACTTTCACCCAAATCATCCCAAAGGCCTTGCTTGGCACAATCACTAATTTAAACCACAAAAACACATCTAACCAGAGGTATAATTTTGTATTTTATTGAAAACAGCAAGAAAACCAACAAGCAAAAAGATACAAGTTGGGGTCCTCCCAACAAGCGCTTTCGTTTTACGCCCCTAGCTCGGAATAACGCGTAGGATCTAAGTGTTGTCATCTTTGTTTCTAGATCCATATTGTGCCCTCATGATTGACACATATGGTGGCATAATTCTTGTTCTAGGGAAGTGTTCCATTCCCTTACTTAGTGGAAATTGAAATTTAATATTGCCTTCTTTCATATCAATCATGGCTCCAATAGTTCATAAAAACGCTCTACCAAGTATAATTGGACAAGACGGACTGGAATAAATATCAAGAGCAATAAAATCTATTGTCACATAATTCATATTTGCAAGAATGAGAACATCATTAATTCTTCCCATAGGCTTTTTAATAGTAGAATCCGTCAAGTGCAAATTTTAAAGAGCATTCTTCAATATTGGTAAGACCAAGCACATCACATAAAGATTTCGGAATTGTAGAAACACTAACCCCAAGTCACATAAAGCAAAACACTCATAATTTTTTAATCTTGACTTTGATAGTAGGTTCCCACTCATCATGCAATTTTATAGGAATTGAAACTTCTAATTCCATATTTTCTTCAAAAGCTTTCATCATAGCATCAACAATATGTTTAGTAAAAGCTTTATTTTGTTCATAAGCATGGGGTGAATTTATCATGGATTGAAACAAAGAAATACAATCAACCAAAGACCAACTATCATAATTAAAGTCTTTATAATCCAAAATAGTGAGCACATCACTAGTTAAAGTCTTGACCTCTTCAAACCCACTTTTATCAATTCTCTCAACAAGATTTTGACCCTCCGAATCATAGGGACGCCTTCTAACTAAAGTTGACTCTTCTCCAGTCCCTTTTTCATCAATCTTAATTTTACTAAACAAAGAATCAATAGAAGAAACACCACTCATTTTAAGATCTTCATCACTTTTATGAAAGTAATGACTAGAAAATGCTCTTTCTAAAAATTCTCTTTTAGCTCTAAGCATAGCGGTTCTTTTCTTACTTTCATCCATAGAAACATCAAGAGTTTTAATTGATTCTTCAACTTTAGGCACAATTTCTTCATCTTGAGAGTTTCTACATCATGAGAAATTCTATCAATACTTCTAGACTAATCATCAACTTTTCTTCTATCGAAGTATTGAAAGCTTTTTGAGTACTGATAAATTCTTTAATATTGTTCTCAAGATCTGTAATGCCCCAGATGTAACCCTTGCCATTTTGGGAACCTTTCCTATTTTCGAATCATGTTTTCAATGCTATAATAGTTATCATTTCATGTAGCTTCATATTGTGTCTCCATCTTGCATCATGGCATTCATTTGCATTCATGGCATTCCATTGTGATGTTGTTGTTGCTTGATCCATTAAGAATGCTAGTGTTGTTGTGTTGATGATTTCAAACTCTGTTGCTTTCAAACAAGGTTTCAAAAACCCCTTCTCCATTATTATTTGAACTCATGAATTAACCTAGTTTAAACCTGTTTTAAAAATGCTGATCATTTGTTGTTTTATCTTGTGTGTGAAGGGGTGTTGTATTGGGGTTTTATAACTTAAGTCATATAGGGTTTTTATCAACAAAATAGCATATTAAATTCTGTTTTGAATATAATCTAGTTGCTCCAAAAATCAGTTTTATATTTTATTTAAATAGGGCATAATTCCCTTATGCCCTAAGTATTTTTATTTTTTCCTTCAAACTACTGTGTGGCTGTGTGCATTTTGTTTGAGGGTTGTTATTTTAAAAATGAGAAAACCTTTTGTTTCTTCTATGTTTATCAGGCACCAGGTGGGCTGGCTCCCTCCTTCTTTCCTGGGCCGCGTCCCTATTCTGTCGCCCGCGCATGCCCGCTCGGCACTCCTTCCTTCTCGTTGTCGTCACTCTGTACGACTCCACCTCCACCACCGATCCTTCCCCTCTTCGATCCAACGGCTCCAAGCGCGAATTCTGAGGCCATATAAGCAGCTCGTCGCCCTCTCCAGCCCTAGCCCGTTCCATTTTTCTCCATCCTCTCTCCCTGGCGCCGTCAGGGGAGATCCTCCGACGCCGACGCCATGGAAGGGCTTCGGCGAGCGTGGTAGCAGGTAACAGATCGGCCTCCTCCGCCTCTTCGTCAGCGCCAGAAGCATGCGGTAGCCGTGGGAGCTCCGTTCCCGCAGCAACCGGACGGCGACGACTCCTTCCACGACGTCCACGATGACGACTACTTCCTCTGCTTCCAGCGAGCTCCTGTGCTCCGACTCGTCGCCCTCGCTCCTCTCCTGCGCCGGTTCGTCGCCTAGACCCTAGGTGAGCCGCACACCATTCTCCCCCGCTCCTCCCTCTCTGTCAGCGGATGTAGTGTTCAAGGCGATGCCTTGCCGGAGTTGAGCCATAGAAGCAAGAGCAGTAGATGCAGTGGCAGCTCCTCGCAGTAGTAGCAGTGCAAAGTTGGGGTTTTCCCCGCTTTAGCTTCGGGAACGGAACCTCTGTGCTCCCTCCATCCCTCGCCGGTGATCAGTCTCTCCTTTGAGTCCCCGTGTGCTCACCAATGGCCACCTCTGTTTCGGTCAGCGGAATAGCAGGTTGTGTCGAGGGGCCTGCTCAAAAGAGCAAGGAACCCTCTCTGTCAAGTGTCTGTCTGTAGTCCGACTGGTTTAGCATGTGGGCTCATTTGCCTCAGGTCTGGGGTTCGATCCCCCACAGACCCCGACTTTTTCTTTTCCTGTGGTTTCGCTAGTATCATTGCTTGTGCAGAAAGGTTACCTTGTTTCCTTCCTCTCCTCTGTCAAGAGACGAAGGATAGCCCAGTGGTGTGAGTGTGTGTAGTAGTGCTAGAGGTCGTGGGTTCGAAATCCAGGAGCCTCCCCTTTTGTTTTTTTCCACTTGTTTTATTTTCTTTTCTTTTTCTTTCTTTTGATGCATTGTGTTGTTTTGTTCTTTACAAGAGAACAGGGGATGTTTATTTCTTTTAATGCCTAGTATATGTGTGTGAGCACATGAGTGCATGTATGTGTGCATGAGTGAATGTGTGCACACATGTGAGTGTGTGTGTGTATGCATGTGGTTGCACATGCACATGTGCAAGAGGGCCTAGCCTCTCATGTTGCACCTCTTCTTGTAGTGTTTGTGTGTGTATGTGCACTTGTGTGTGTATGAGCACATGTATGAGTGTGTGTATGCTCATGTAGGTGTATGTGTGTGCATGGGTGCATATGCACTTGTGCATGAGGGCCTAACCCTTCATGCTTGCCACCATGGATTGGTGTAGTTGTGTGTGTGCATGTGTAGGTGTAGATGTGGCAACATGTGCTATTATTACATGTGATATTGTTCCTATATGGCATATTGGATTCTAGGTGGTGTTTTTCGAGCTAGCTTTTTGCCTAGATGCTACATGCAAGTACCCATGTATTACATATGATTTTGGGGTAGAATCATCCCAGGAATCCCTTTGTGCAATCAGATTTCACTTTAGAGCAACTTCATAAAACTGTTATTTTCTGTCATGATGCCATGTTTAGTGCTTTGTATTAGGTGGTTCCTTGACCCTTTGAGGACGAAACCTTCATGTAGTGGTAGTGGGTGAACCCCTCTACAGCATGGGGTCTTTGTTTTGTTCCTAGGAATTTGTATGAACCTTTTGTGCCTTGTCAAAGTTGACACTTGGCTGAGACTGACAGATTTGTGAAACCTTGTGATTTTCACTAAGTCTGGGAATCTGATGTTATTTTCTTCCCATGTTGTCTTGGTTACATTAGCTCATGTGTTGGGAATTAGCCCATGCAACAAACTAAAGTTTGTGAGCTTTTGTGTTTGTCTAGATCCCTGTTAAATTTCATGCTTATTCACTTCTTGTAGATATCATTTTGGAGGCTGCCAAAATGCTTCAGAGCATAAGCAGCTGGTGAAAATCTGTTATTTTCACTAAGTCCCAGAATCTGTGATATTTTGTCCAAGTTAGTGCATGTAGATCTGCTCATGGGTGACTCCTTTGTATTAACTTCTTGCACAGGGTTGTAGAGCTTTTGGATAGCTTTTGCCTCATATCTTGTTTGAACCATTTAGATGGCTGTAGATACTTTAAATGATGTGGACAAACTGCAATGATGCTGTTAAAAACAGATTGCATGTTTTGTTGATTTGAAGCTTGTGTGGGCATTGTTGATGGTGTGGTGTGTTCCCATGCACCACCCCACTTATATTTTGTTGCTTGATCATGTGGCAACCTGGTAACACCAGGGGAGTGCCACTCGAGAGTGTTTGTCGCTGATTTGAACCGTAGGTCTCCATATCTTGTTTTGTAGTTTCTGGTTGATCCGTAGCTCCGTTCTCTACGTTCTTTATATGCTTTTGCATCATTTTTTCGTGATGCACATGTTCATGCCATCTTCATGCATGTCAAGATAACGTAATATGAGGTTCTGTCCAGAATTCAATTAACTCAACTAATGCATGTGAAAGTGACTAGAATAGTGATGCATGCTTCCTTCTTCACACATGCATCATATTGCTTGTTGCATTATGTTGTGTTGGTGTTCATTGGCTGTTATATTATCTTGGGTAGCATCGGGATCGGAGAGCGAGTACATGGATTCTGGAGAGTATGTGCAGGAAGATCAAGAGCAGTTCCAAGCTGAAGACATCACAGGCAAGATGACCGTGACCTTCATATCATATCTAGCTTTGTTATGCTTAGAATCACGTTTCCTTTGATACATGCTCGCTGCCTACCACTTGATATAAATGCCACCTATCTTTGCCATGAAACCCAAACACCTTCCTCTCCTAGCAAATGTTGTTTTGCTAAGTAGACTTGTTGAACCTCTGATGAATAGCTTTGCTAGTTGCAGGTGTCAGCTGTCTCATGTGATATCATGAGTATTTTGATATCATTATGTTTAAACTGTTGTTTAATTAATGCACCTATATACTTGGTAAATGACGGAAGGCCTAGCCTTTTGCCGGGTGATTTGTTCCGTTGTTGCTGCCTTAGTTTCGGTTACCGGTGTTTGATTCCATAACTGATCGCTCCTAACACGTTCGGGGTTGTTATGGATACCCCCTTGATAAATTGTGTAGTGTTAAGGCTTGTCTGGCAGGACCCAACATTGGTTTTAATCTGCTAATCACCTAATAATCATTTGCATAGGCAATAGCTACCCTGAGGATTTAATCAACAACCCGGGCTAGTGCTCCTCATGAGTGTTGGTCCACCAACCTAGCAGTCGGCGATGCCACCTGAGGGAAACTTGAGGCATTTGGTCATTGTCAACTATGCATAGACAGTGTTGTCTTGAGAACGAGATACGCAGCTCCTATCTGGTCATCGACACACCGGGAGGTCCTTCTAGAGTTGTCTTACCTTAGCGATATATCTTGCGTATAGGGATTCCGGTGAAACTTTGGGTCTCCTCAAAGTTGAGGTTTTCCTCTAAGGAATCCGACGAGATCACGAGATTCGTGATACAGGATTACTTTGCGGCCCGTGGCAGTTTGTGATGGACTAGTTGGAGCACCCCTGCAGGGTTTAATCTTTCGGAAAGCCGTGCCCGCGGTTATGTGGCAAACATGGATAATTTGTTAACATCCGGTTCTAGACAACTTAAAGTAACTCTAATAAAACTGCCAACTGTGTGCGTAACTGTGACTGTCTCCTTCGAAGACCACTCTTCGGTCGGGAACACGGTGGGGTTATGTTTGACGTAAGTAGGTGTTCAGGATCACTTAGTGATTATCTAGTCTTCGATCGCTCGCGTAGACCACCATATAATTTCTCTGATCATCGTAAGTTGGCCACCATATATGCTTAGGTTGCTGCAAACCTATACAGTAAACCTTCCTCACCTAATAACTTGACTAGATTCAATACCAAGGTCATTAGATTGTTGAGTCCTCGTGGCTCACAGATTACTACAAACCCCAACAGGTACAGGTACGCCCGATGCGGGAGATCCTGATGACAACCAGCTGAAGTGGGAGTTTGATGAGGATTCTGGCCGTCTGTATGTGAACTATTCGGAAGACTGAGGTCGTGGTCGTTATCGTGGGCTAGCATACGGGATGTGTTAGATCATATATTTTTCTGTTTAAGTCCGTAGCTGGACTTGCTGCTACTCTAAATAATGTGTGTTTGTAAGCTATATGATATATTCTTAACACATGGCAAGTGTATGCCCTACTTGTTAATCTATATTTATGTATTGTGATGATTATCCCGTTTCGAAACGCGTAGATGCGCCCCTTTCCCCTTTTGAGGCCTCGCCCCAAATAAGGAAAGGGTCGCATCTTAGTCGTTACAAGATCTGACGTGTTTATCTTATTATTATAAGGAGGATTACCATAGGAATTACCATAATTATTAGAGGAATTACTAGGAAAAGGCCTAGGATTAAAATTACCTCTATAAGCATTGTTATTGAAATTGTTCCGCGAAATACAATTCACATCTATGGCATCACTATTTTGCTCAATCAAAGTAGACAAAGGCACATCACTAAAATCAATAGGATCACTTTTATTAGCAAGAAACTTCATAAGATTATCAACTTTTTCACTCAAAGAATTTATTTCTTCTACCGAATTGACCTTTTTACTAGTAGGAGCTCTTTCGGTATGCCATTGTGAGTATTTGGCCATAATATTGTCTAGCAACTTACTAGCTTCCACCAAATTAATTTCCATAAAAGCACCCCTTGTGGCGGAATCCAAAAGATTATGAGAAACAAAATTCAACCCCGCATAAAAAAATTGTATGATCATCAAAAGATTTAACCCATGAGTTGGGCAATTCCTTAGCATCAATTTCATCCTTTCCCAAGATTATGCAACATGCTCATGCTCATGTTCAAGTTGCTTGAAATTCATGATCTGGGTTCTAAGGGAAATAAATTTTGCGGGTGAAAAATACTTAGTAATAAAAGCATCCTTGCACTTGTTCCAAGAATTGATACTATTGCGAGGCAAAGAAGAAAACCAAATTTTTGCACGATCTCGCAAAGAAAACGGAAATAATTTCAAATTCACAGCATCATTGTCCACATCTTTTTTTTTGCATATCGCATAATTCCACAAATGTGTTAATATGGGACGCGACATCCTCATTAGGAGTACTGGCAAATTGATCTTTCATAACAAGATTCAGCAAGGCAGTATTAATAGCACAAGACTCCGCACTAGTGGCGGGAGGAGCAATCGGAGTGCTAATAAAATCATTGTTGTTGGTATTTGAGAAATCACACAACTTGGTGTTCTCTTGAGTCATGATGACTTCGCAACAAGATTGCACTCAAAAACAGATCTGACGAGAAAACGACAAACGAAAAAGAGAGCGAATAAAACGGCAAATTTTTGTGAAGTGGGGGAGAGGAAAACGAGAGGCAAAAGGCAAATAATGTAAATTGCGACGAGATGAGATTTGTGATTAGGAACCTGGTTGATGTTGAAGATCCTCCCTGACAACGACGCTAGAAATTCCTTTTGATGTTTGCTAGAACTACGTCGGTATTTCCCAAAAGAGGAAGGGATGATGCTGTGTAGTGACGATAGGTATTTCCCTCAGTGATGAGACCAATTTTATCGAACCAGTAGGAGAACCTCCTCACACCACGTAAATAGCACGTGCCCACAAATAACAAATACTCGCAACCCGACGTGTTAAAGGGGTTGTCAATCCCTGCCCGGGAACGACGCCAGAAATTGGCACGTTGGTGGGAGACTATCTTGACTTGATCTTCCCCGGCAACGGCGCCAGAAATTCGTTTGATGTCTGCTAGAACTACGTCGGTATTTCCCAAAGAGGAAGGAATGATGCAGTATAGAAATGGTAGGTATTTCCCTCAGTGATAATACCAAGGTTATCGTACCAGTAGGAGAACCTCCTCACACCACGTAAACACAACCTGCACACAAATAACAAATACTTGCAACCCGAAATGTTAGAGGGGTTGTCAATCCCTCCCTGGCAACGACGCCAGAAATTTGCATGTTGGCGGGAGACTATCTTGACTTGATCTTCCCCGGCAACCGCGTTAGAAATTCCTTTCGGGTACGGCGTCCCAAGATAGGCAAATAACGTGAGGTAAAAGTGGTAGATAGGATAAATAGACTGAAAGGTATTTTTGATTTAATATATTTGAAAATAAAAGCAAAGGAAAATATATCGCAAAGGAAAATATGATGAAAAAGACCGGGGGGTGTAGGTTTCACTAGTGGCTTCTCTCGAGAAAAATAGCAAATGGTGGGAAAACAATTACTGTTGGGTAATTGATAGAACTTCAAATAATCAAGACGATGTCCATGCAATGATCAATATATAGGCATCACATCCAAGATTAGTAGACTGACTCCTGCGTGCATCTACTACTATTACTCCACACATCGACCGCTATCCAGCATGCATCTAGTGTATTAAGTTCATGGAAAAATGGAGTAATGCAATAAGAACGATGACATGATGCAGACAAGACCTATTTATGTAGAAATAGACCCCATCTTGTTATCCTTAATAGCAACGATACATACGTGTCATTCCCCTTTCTCTCACTGGGATCAAGCACTGTAAGATCGAACCCATCACAAAGAACCTCTTCCCATTACAAGATAAATAGATCAAGTTGGCCAAACAAATACCAAATATCGAAGAAGAAATGCGAGGCTATAATCAATCACGCATATAAGAGATTAAAGAAGACTCAAATAACTTTCATGGATAAAACATAGATCTGATCATAAACTCAAAGTTCATCGGATCCCAACAAACACACTACAAAAAGACTTACATCATATAGATCTCCAAGAGACCATTGTATTGATTATCAAGATAGAGAGAGGAAGCCATCTAGCTACTAACTATGGACCTGTAGGTCTACAAAGAACTACTCACGCATCATCGGAGAGGCACCAATGGACACGATGAATCCCTCCATGATGGTGTCTAGATTGGATCTGGTGTTTCTGGACTCTGCGGCGGCTGGAATAGATTTTCGTCCCCCTCTAGGGTTTTTGGAATATTGGGGTATTTATAGAGAAAAGAGGCGGTGCGGGAGGCCAACGAGGAGGGCACAACACACCGACCCCCAGGCGCGTCCTGGTGGGTTGTGCTCCCATCGGAGCTCCCCTCAGGTGCGTTCCTGGCCCACTGGATGTCTTCTGGCCCAAAAAAATCCACAAAAAGTTTCGCTGCGTTTGGACTCCGTTTGGTATTGGTTTTGTGCGATGTAAAAAACATGTAGAAAACAACAACTGGCACTGGGCACTATGTCAATAGGTTAGTACCAAAAATGATATAAAATGACTATAAATGATTGTAAAACATCCAAGAATGATAATATAACAACATGGAACAATAAAAAATTATAGATACATTGGAGACGTATCACTCTCCTGCTGGCGGCTGATAACCCACAAGTATAGGGGGTCGCAATAGTTTTCGAGGGTAGAGTATTCAACCCAAATTTATTGATTCGACTCAAGGAGAGCCAAATAATATTCTCCAGTATTAGCACCTGAGTTGTGAATTCAACCACACCTGAAAAACTTAATACCTGCAACAAAGTATTTAGTAGAAAAGTAATATGGAAGTAACGGTAACGGTGGCAAACATGACAGTACCAGTTTTGTAGTGATTGTAACAATAGAAACGGAAAAGTAACTTAGCAAAGACCAATATGTGGAAAGATCGTACGCAATGGATCAGTGATGGATAGTTATGTCGGATGGCATTCATCATTCAATAGTCATAACATAGGGTGATACAGAACTAGCTCCAATTCATCAATGTAATGTAGGCATGTATTCCATATATAGTCATGCGTGCTTATGGAAAAGAACTTGCATGACATCTTTTGTCCTACCCTCCCATGGCAGCGGGGTCCGAATGGTTACTAAGGGATATTAAGGCCTCCTTTCAATAGAGAACCGTACCAAAGCATTAGCTCTTAGTGAATACATGAACTCCTAAAACTACAGTAATTACCGGAAAGAATCCTAGTTGTTGTCACCCTGGGGGATGCGAATCATAACTCATAATAGGTGTCTATAACTTGGAAGATAGGATCAATAACACATGTATATTCATGAAAACATAATAGGTTCACATCTAAAATCATGGTACTCGGGCCCTAGTGACAAGCATTAAGCATAGCAAAGTCATAGCAACATCAATCTTAGATGATAATGGATACTAGGGATCAAACCCTAACAAAATTAACTCGATTACTTGATAGATCTCATCCAACCCATCACCGTCCAACAAGCCTATGATGTAATTACTCATGAACAACGGAGAGCATCATGAAATTGGTGATGAAGGATGGTTGGTGATGATGCCGGCGTCGATTTCCCCTCTCCGGAGCCCAAATCAGACTTGAGATCTGCCCTCCCGAGGAAGAACAGGAGGTGGCGGCGGCTCCGTATCGTAAAACGCGATGAACTCTTCTCTCTGATTTTTTTTCTCATCGAATTGGAATATATAGAAGTGGAAACGAGGTCAGGAGAGCCACAGGGGCCCCACAAGTCAGGGGGCGCGCCCTAGGGGGGCGCCTTGCAGGCTTGTGGCCAGGTGGTGGCTCCTCTCCGGTTGATTCTTTCTCCAATATTTTTAATTAGTTCCAAAAACATTCTTCGTAAATTTTTAGGTCAATCCGAAAGCTTTTATTTCTGTACAAAAATAACACCAAGGCAATTCTGCTGAAAATAACGCCAGTTCGGGTTAGTTCCATTCAAATCATGCAAATTACAGTCCAAAACAAGGGCAAAAGAGTTTGGAAAAGTAGATACGTTGGAGACGTATCAACTCCCCCAAGCTTAAACCTTTGCTTGTCCTCAAGAAATTCAGTTGATAAACTAAAAGTGATAAAGAAAAACTTTTACAAACTCTGTTTGATCTTGTTGTTGTAAATATGTCTAGCTTATGTTCAGATCTTCATCTAAGATTATAGACTAACCACATTCAAAATAATATTTAGGTCTCATATTTACTTATATCAAGGGAGTAATCAACTAGAGAGCAATAATAATAAGTCTCGGATGACAACAATTTTATCAAAACAATCATAATACAATATGATAAGCTGCTATCTCGCTAGCCCTTTCTGAGACCGCAAAACATAAATGCAGAGCACCTCCGCCGAATAAGGACTGACTAGACATTGTAATTCATGGTAAAAGAGATCCAGTCATACTCATACTCAATATCAATTAATAACAAAGCACAAAAATGATGGATGTGCTGTCTAACTGGTGCCTTTTTTAGAAGAAGAGGATGACTCAACAGTAAAGTAAATAGATAAGCCCTTCGCAGAGGGAAAAATTTATTTATAGAGGTGCCACAGCTCGAGCTTTTAAAACAGGGATGAACCAAAATTTTGGGCGGTATTCTTTCATTGTCGACATAACAACTAAGATATCTCAATATCTTCCATGCTAGATACATTACAGGCAGCTCCCAAAAAGAATAGTAAAGTTTTTACTCTCCCTCCACCAATCGATCAAACTCCACGGCGGGCCAAATCCAAGGGTACCGTCCATACAAACAACAATCTTGGGGGAGTTTTGTTTCATTAAATTTTGATTTGACCTTTGAGCTTGGAACTAGGCATCCCAATTACCAACCACTTTCTTGTGAATGATAGTGAATCAACACATATCTTGAGAATAACCCACCTAGCATGGAAGATACTGACAGCTCCTAGTTACTACATGAGCGATTCGGGCATACAAAAAAAATATTTATTTGAAGGTTTAGAGTATGTCACATGCAAATTTACTTGGGATGATAGGTAAATACTACATATAGGTAGGTATGGTGGACTCATGTGGAACAACTTTGGGTTTATGGAAATGGATGCACAAGCACTATTCCCGCTTAGTACAAGTGGAGGCTAGCAAGAGAATGGGAAGCGACCAACTAGAGAGCGACAGCAGTCATAAACATGCTTTGAGATTAAACAACATTGAATGCAAGCATGAGTCGGATCTAAATCACCATGAACATTAACATCATGGAGGTTATGTTGGTTTTGTTTCAACTACATGCATGAACCTGTGCCAAGTCAAGCCACTCGAATCATTTGGAATAGGATACCATTCTATCATACTACATCACAACCATTTTAATATGCATGTTGGCACTCAAGACAAACCATTATTCGCTCCTAGCTAATTAAGCATGGCATAAGTAACTAAATTATCTAATTGTCATTGCAAACATGTTCAATCCATAATGAGCTGAATCCAGAATGATGAGCTAATCATATTTACGAAAACAAAATAGGTTGAGCTCATACCATCTTTTACCCATCTCCGTCACTTCATCATATATCGTCATTATTGCCTTTCACTTGCACGACCGAACGATGTGAAAAATAGTAATAAGAGTGCACGTGCATTGGACTAAGCTGGAATCTGCAAGCAATAAATCAAAGGAGAAGACAAGGTAGTATGGACTCTTTGATAGATAAAAGATAATGAATATGAGAACCACTCAGCATGTCATCGTGGTATTCTCCTTACAACCCAAAGAAATAATAAAAACTATTTACACGATAAAGCCCCCCAAGAAGCAAAAAGAAGAAAAAAAATCTTTTTGGGTTTTCTTTTAACACTACAACTTAAACAGACTAGAAGGTAAAGCTGAAACTAATTTTTTTCTCAAGGTCAATGAAACACACAAGAAGAAAACAAAAGAAAGAAATAAAGTGCCATGGATGGTACAAGGAAAAAGTATGAACACCGACAACTGGAATGAGTGTGTTAACATGATGTGCCTAAGGAAATGTCACTTTACGATTTTTGCCCTCAAAAGGTATTTTGCAAACATTGCAAAAATCGTAAAGTGACATTTCCTTAGGCACATCATATAAAGGAAATTCTACCATGGGAGGATTCTTCCTAGGATAAAATTGAAAATTTTGCACTAAAGTATTAGTAAGTAGGAGATAGTGGTCACACTTATCATTGAGGAAACCGGTGATGCCTGCATTTTCTGCTAGATAGTAGAAATCTTCATAAATTCCGATCACCCTCAAGAATGCCTCACTTGGCCATTCAAATGGTTGAACTCAAGGTTGTGCTTTCAAAATTCATCCATCTGAACCCGTCAAAAAGAATCCATCAATAAGGTTGATCTAGTCTTATTGACAAACTTTTTTCGAATGAAATGGAACCAGAGAATATTCGAATAACACTAGGTTACCTCAATGGGGATATGCATGTACCCAACAATAAGTATATCATATTTCTTCTTGGCAGTAGGGAGAGGGAATTCAAAGTCTCCAATAGTGAATGTTGGAAAATTTTCAATGGAGTTGATACTATGAACTCGAAGTTGTTTCCTCGAAAAGCGTATCGTGTGCTCATTACCATTAACATGAAAAGTGGCATTGCCTTTGTTGCAGTCAATAACAGCCCCTGCAGTATTCAGAAAAGTTCTACCAAGGATGATCGACAAACTGTCATCCTCGGGAATATCAAGAATAACAAAGTTTCTTAGGATAGTAACGTTTGCAACCACAACAGGCACATCCTCACAAATACCGATGGCTAAAGCAGTTGATTTATCAGCCATTTGTAGAGAGATTTCAGTAGGTGTCAACTTATTCAAATCAAGTCTATGATATAAACAGAATGGCATAACACTGACACCGGCTCCGAGGTCTCATACGTCTCCAATGTATCTATAATTTTTTATTGTTCCATGCTATTATATTATCTATTTTGGATGTTTTATATGCATTAATATGTTGCTTTATATTATTTTTGGGACTAACCTATTTAATCTAGAGCCTAGTGCCAGTTTCTGTTTTTTCCATGTTTTTGAGTATTGCAGATAAGAAATATTAAACAGAGTCCAAACGGAATAAAATCTCCGGAATAATTTTTCTTGGACCAGAAGAAACCGAGAAGACTTGGAGTAGGGGGCAGGGCACCTGCCGGGAGGCCACAAGCCTGCAGGGCGCGCCCTACGGGGCGCCCCCTGGCTTGTGGGTCCCCTGCAGGTCTCCAAACCCTATTCTTAAGCATATAAATTCCCAAATATTACCCCATCGCAAGAAAGAGCCACGAAAATACTTTTCCGTCGTCGGGAGCCTCTGTTCCCGTGAGATCCAATCAGCGAGCCTTTTACGATAATCTGCCAGAGAGGGAGTTGATCACAGATGGCATCTACATGCACTCCATTGCCCCTCCGATGATGCGTGAGTACTTCACCACAGACCTACGGGTCCATAGCTAGTAGCTAGATGGCTTCTTCTCTCTCTTTGATCTTCAATACCATGTTGTTCATTATCTTCATGGAGATCTATCCGATGTAATACTCTTTTGCGTTGTGTTTGTCGAGATCCGATGAATTTTGAGTTTATATTCAGATTATCTATGAATATTATTTGAATCTCTCTGAATTCTTATATGCATGATTTCATATCTTAGCAAATCTCTTCGAGTTATAGGTTTTGTTTGGCCAACTAGATTGGTAATTCTTGCAATGGAAGAAGTGCTTAGTTTTGGGTTCAATCTTGTGGTGTCCTCACCCAGTGACATAGTAGGGGTAGCGAGGCAAGTATTGTGGTGTCCTCACCCAGTGACATAGCTAGGGTTTTCATCATATTGCTTGAGTTTTTCCCTCTACATCCTGTCATCTTACTTAATGCGTTACTTTGTTCTTCATGAACTTAATACTCTAAATGCAAGCATGATTCGGTCGATGTGTGGAGTAATAGTAGTAGACGCAGAATCGTTTCAGTCTACTTGACACGGACATGATGCCTATATGCATAATCATTGCCTTGGATATCTTCATAATTATTCGCTTTTCTATCAATTGATCAACAGTAATTTGTTCACCCACCGTATTATTTTCCTTTATGACAGAAGCCTCTAGTGAAACCTATGGCCCCCGGATCTATTTTCCATATTATACTTTCACATCTATAAACCAGAAATACCAAAAATATCTTGCTGCAATTTATTTACTTTTGTTTCCGCAATCTTTTATATCTATCTCTATCAGATCTCATCCTTGCAAATAACTCTGAAGGGATTGACAACCCCTTTTTAGCGTTGCTTGCAAGAGTTTGATTATTTGTGTAGGTACTACGATTGGGGACATGCTTATTCCTCCTACTGGATTGATACCTTGGTTCTCAACAAACTGGGGGAAATACTTATCTACTTTGCTACATCACCCTTTCCTCTTCAAGGGAAAACCAACACGAGCTCAAGAGGTAGCAAGAAGGATTTCTAGCGCCGTTTCCGGGGAGGATACATAGCAAGATCAAGCCTACCAAGTAACCATCACAAACTCATCTCTTGCATTTACTTTATTTGCATTTTGCCTCTCGTTTTCCTCTCCTTCACTTCTAAAATGATTTTCGGAAAATACAAAAAAGATTTGCCTTTTTTCATTTACCTCTCTCCTCCCGAATCTCTTACTTGTCTCTATGACTAGCATTACCATTGCCCCTTTGTCACCAAATTTTGAAGTTTTATACTTCAAACAAAAACAAAGGGAGAATTTGAAAGATGCCTGGTATAGGCTAATGTAATATTATCGTATCTCCAGCCTAAAAGGAGATGCAAAGGTTTTTCTAAGAAATTTTTACATTGGATTGGCTTTACATCATAGACAACTCTTAGATTTTGCCGCAAAGGGGAATTTTATTGAATTAAATACAAACGCTGCTTATGAAGTCTTGTAGGGGATTTTGGGAGTTCCTCCACAAAAAGGGGGTTTAATTTTTTGTAGAGGGATTTCAAATTCTTGACAAACTGAGTGACTTACATAAGCACTTAATCGAGTTACAACAATATCACGAACGACTTAAACATATCACTGCAAACTTCAACCGTTTGAACATTTTGATTACCCTTTGCAATAAGTGTTCGTATATTTTTGACAATAAGGTGGTTTCTTCACCTACAAACCCGGGGAAGAGGAAAGACCCCCCCCCCCAGATTTGAGAAGGCCCTCATGAAAATTGCCAATACCAAAGATGATAATACCTAGATCTATTGCATTATGCCTAGCTAGGGGCTTTAAACAATATCGCGTGTTGGGAGGCAACCCATTTTTATTTTTATGTTTTAGTTTTTGCTTCTATTTTTGACTGTTGCACACATTATTACCTCTGCAATGATTGTATTTTCTGGTTTTAATTATTGTTTGAGTCAAGTAAGTCCTTTGGGGTGGTCTACGGTGTTTGCAAGTTGATTTTGCTGATAACAGAAACTTTCGCTCGCAGTCCACGAATGATGTAAATTCACTGGAACGTGCTTTTGATCTGAATTTGTTACGTAAAATTGATTTACAAATTTCCCAGATATTACTATTTTTTCAGAATTTTTGGAGTTACAGAAGTATTCCAAGTAAACATATTTCTACACATTGTTCTGTTTTTGACAAATTCTGTTTTCTTTGTGTTTTTTTGCTTATTTTGATGAATCTTTGGGTTGTATCGGGGGGTATGAACCATGGAGAAGTTGGAATACAGTAAATGTTACATCAATATAAATAAATAATGAGTTCACAACAGTACCTAAAGTGGTGATTTATTTTTCTTATACTAAGGGATCTCATGAGTTTTGTGTTATGAAGTTCTCAAGTTTTGGGTAAAGTTTTGATGTACTATGGAATGAGGAGTGGCAAGATCCTAAGCTTGGGGATGCCCAAGGCACTGAAAGCCATATTCAAGGATACCAAAGAGTCTAAGCTTGGGGATGCCTTAGAAGGCATCCCCTCTTTCGTCTTCAATCCATCGATAAATTTACTTGAGGCTATATTTTTATTCACCACATGATATGCGTTTTGCTTGGAGCGTCTTGTATGATATGAGTCTTTACTTTTTAGTTTGCCACAATCATCCTTGTTGCACACATATTTAGAGAGAGACACGCTGAATCATGAATTTATTAGAATACTCTTTGTGCTTCACTTATATCTTTTGAGCTAGGCAATGTTGCTCTAGTGCTTCACTTATATCTTTTAGAGAACGACGGTGTTGTGTTTTATAGAAATTATTAAACTCTCGTACCTCACTTATATTATTTTGAGAGTTATTTAAACAGAATGGGAATTGGTTTAGGTTATGAATTTAGTCCTAATATAATGGGCATCCATGAGGGATACAATAAAAACTTTCATATTAAGTGCATTGAATATGATGAGAAGTTTGATTCCTAGCCTCTCTAGTACTGCGCAACTCTCACCGGTTCATTAAACCCACCTTCCTCAAAACAGTCACCATATATATTCCTCAAAATAGCAACGCATCTACCTATTATGGCATTTTCATAGCCATTCCGAGATATATTCCCATGCAACACCACCGTCCCATTTTTATGACACGCACCATCACTTCCATATTTCTTATAAAGTCATATTTTGATATCGAGTTGTAATCTTTGAGTTGTAAGTAAATAAAAGTTTGATGATTTGCATTATTAGATCATTGTTCCGTGTGGGAAAAGGATGATGGAACCTATGATTCCCTCACAAGTTGGTATGAGTCTCCAGACTTTTCAAAAAATAGAAGAGGCCAGCGAAGCCCATAAAAAATAAAAGAGGACAAAGAAGCCCACCAAGAAAAAGAAAAAAAAGAAAAAAAACGAGAGAAAGAGAGAAGGGACAATGCTACTATCTTTTTCTAGACTTATGCTTCGAAGTAGCACCATGTTCTTCATAGAGAGTCTCCTATTTTGTCACTTTCATATCACTAGTGGAATTACATCTTTTGCACAAGCACTTAGTTTACTTTTTGAGCTTTCATACACTTATAGCTCTAGTGCATTTGTGCAATCCCTACTCACTCACATTGATATCTATTGATGGGCATCTCCATAGCCCGTTGATATGCCTATTTGATGTGAGACTATCTTTTTTTGCAACCTCCACCATACTCTATTCCACCTATAGTGCTATATACATGGCTCACGATCATGTATTGCCTGAGAGTTGAAAAGGTTTGAGAACATAAAAAGTGTGAAACAATTGCTTGATTTTCATCAGGGTTGTGCATGATTTAGATACTTTGTGTGGTGAAGATGGAGCATGGCCAGACCATATGATTTTGTAAGGATAACTTTCTAAGACCATGTTATTTCGAAAGGAAACAATTGTCTTATTAGTATACTTGAATTATTATTGTTTTTATGTCAATATTGGACTTCTATTTTGAATCATATGGATCTGAATATTCATGCCAAAATAGAGAATATTACATGGATAAATATGTTAGTTAGCATTCCACGTAAAAAATTCTATTTTTACCATTTACCTACTAGAGGACGAGCAGGAATTATGCTTGGGGATGCTTGATACGTCTCCAACGTATCTATAATTTTTGATTGTTCCATGCTATTATATTATCTGTTTTGGATGTTTTATATGCATTGATATGTTATTTTATATTATTTTTGGGACTAAAAAATTAATCTATAGCCTAGTGCCAGTTTCTGTTTTTCCATGTTTTTGAGTATTGCAGATAAGGAATATTAAACAGAGTCCAAACAGAATAAAATCTCCAGAATGATTTTTCTTGGACCACAAGAAACCTAGAAGACTTGGAGTAGGGGGCATGGCACCTACCGGGAGGCCACGAGCCTGCAGGGCACGCTTAGGGGGCACCCCTGGCTTGTGGGTCCCCTACAGATCTCCTAACCCTATTCTTGGGCGCATAAATTACCAAATATTCCCCCATCGCAAGGAAGAGAAATGAAAATACTTTTCCGCCTGTGTTCCCGTGAGATCCAATCTGGGAGCCTTTTCCGGTAATCTGCCGGAGAGGGAATTGATCACGGAGGGCATCTACATCAACTCGGTTGCACCTCCGACGATGCGTCAGTAGTTTACCACACACCTAAGGGTCCATAGCTAGTAGCTAGATGGCTTCTTCTCACTCTTTGATCTTCAATGCCATGTTCTTCATGATCTTCATGGAGATCAATCCGATGTAATAGTCTTTTGTAGTGTGTTTGTCGAGATCCAATGAATTGTGAGTTTATGTTCAGATTATATATGGATATTATTTGTATCTCTTCTGAATTCTTATATGCATGATTTCATATCTTAGCAAGTCTCTTCGAGTTATTGGTTTGGTTTGGCCAACTAGAATGGTAATTCTTGCAATGGGAGAAGTGCTTAGTTTTGGGTTCAATCTTGCGGTGTCCTCACCCAGTGACATAGTAGGGGTAGCGAGGCACGAATTGTATTGTTCCCATCGAGGATAAAAAGCTGGGGTTTTCATCATATTGCTTGAGTTTATCCCTCTATATCATGTCATCTTACTTAATGTGTTACTCTGTTCTTCATGAACTTAATACTCTAGATGTAGGCAGGAGACGGTCGATGTGTGGAGTAATAGTTGTAGACGCAGAATCGTTTCGGTCTACTTGACACGGACATGATGCCTATATGCATAATCATTGCCTTGGATATCTTCATAATTATTCTCTTTTTTGTCAATTGCTCGACAATAATTTGTTCACCCGCTGTATTATTTTCCTTTATGAGAGAAGCCTCTAGTGAAACCTATGGCCCCCGGGTCTATTTTCCATATTATACTTTCACATCTATAAACCAAAAATACCAAAAATATCTTGCTGCAATTTATTTACTTTTGTTTCCGCAATCTTTTATATCTATCTCTATCAGATCTCATCCTTGCAAATAACTCTGAAGGGATTGACAACCCCTCTTTAGCGTTGGGTGCAAGAGTTTGATTATTTGTGTAGGTACTTCGATTGGGGCCTTGCTTGTTCCTCCTACTGGATTGATACCTTGGTTCTCAACAAACTGAGGGAAATACTTATCAACTTTGATGCATCACCCTTTCCTCTTCAAGGGAAAACCACTGCAAGCTCAATAGGTGGCAAGAAGGATTTCTGGCGCCCTTGTTGGGGAGGATGCATAGCAAGATCAAGCCTACCAAGTATACATCACAAACTCATCTCTTTTATTTACTTTATTTGTCTTTTGCCTCTCATTTCCTCTCCCCCACTTCTAAAATGATTTTCAGAAAATACCAAAAAGATTTGCGCTTTGATTCGTCGTTTTTCGTCTGCCTCTCTCCTCCTGGATCTCTTACTTGTCTCTATGACTAGCATTACCACTTCCCCTTCGTCACCAAATTTTGAAGTTTTATACTTCAAACAAAAACAAAGGGAGAATTTGTAAGATGTCGTGTATAGGCTAATGGAATCTTACCGTATCTCCAACCTAATAGGAGATGCAAAGGTTTTGCTCAGAAAGTTTTACATTGGATTGGCTTTGGATCATAGAGAACTCTTAGATTTTGCCTCAAAGAGGAATTTTATTGAATTAAGTACAAATGCTGCTTATGAAGTCTTGGACGGGATTTTTGGAGTTTCTCCACAAAAAAGGGGGTTTAATTTTTCAGAAGAGGGATTTCAAAATCTCGACAAATTAAGTGACTTACATAAGAACTTAATCGAGTTACAACAATATCATGCTCTACAATGCTTCCTAGCAACAAAATCTCTTTTATCATATCTCTTATTCCTAGGTTGTGGGTTATCAAGATCGATAGCAGGTTTGATCTCCACGTTGTTGTCATTACTAGGTTGAGCATCGACAAGAACATCATCATCAATATTATTACTAGGTTCATGTTCATTACCAGATTGTGTCTCAGCATCAGAAATAGAGATATCATTTGGGTTTTCATGTGACTCTATACCAGGTTCACTAGCAGCATGCAAAGTCCTATCATCATTATTTTTCTTTTTATTAGAAGGACCAGGTGCATAAATATTAACTCTCTGAGAATCTTGCTCAATTCCCTTAGGATGGCCCTCGAGATACAAAGCTTCCTGAGTCATTCTACCACCTCTAGTCACAACTCTAACAGAATGATCATTGTTCTTACTAATCATCTCATTGAGCAAATCATTTTGCGCCTTAAGTACCTGTTCCACTTGAGTAGTTACCATGGAAGCATGTTTACTAATAAGCCTAAGATCATTGACAGTTCTACTCATATAATCACCCAAGCGATCAAGCATGTAAGCATTATGTTTCAATTGTCTACTAACATAAGCATTGAAATTTTCTTGTTTAACAACAAAGTTATCAAATTCATCCAAGCATTGGCTAGCAGAATTATTACTAGGAATGTCAACTTCATCAAATCTACGAAGAGAATTTACCTCTACTACATGTGTCGGGTTATCAAGACCATGTTTTTTTTAATAGGTGGTAGATTCTTAACATCTTCAGCTTTAATACCTTTTTCTTTCATAGATTTCTGTGCCTCTTGCATATCTTCAGGATTGAGGAATAGAATACATCTTTTCTTCGGAGTTGGTTTTGGAGGTGGTTCGGGAATAGTCCAATCATTATCATTGTTCAATATATTATTCAATAGTAGTTCAACTTGTTCAATAGTTTTTTCCCTGAAAACACAACCAACACAACTATCTAGGTGGTCCCTAGAAGCATCGGTTAGTCCATTATAAAAGATATCTAATATTTCATTTTTCTTGAGACGGTGATCAGGCAAAGCATTAAGTAACTGGAGAAGCCTCCCCCCAGCTTGTGGGAGACTCTCTTCATCAATTTGCACAAAGTTAAATATTTCCTGCAAGGCAGCTTGTTTCTTATGGGAGGTAAATATTTTTTAGAGAAGTAGTAAATCATATCCTGGGGAATACGTACACAACCAGGAGCAAGAGAATTAAACCATATCTTAGCATCACCCTTTAATGAGAACGGAAACAGCTTAAGAATATAGTAGTAACGAATTTTTTCCTCATGAGTAAATAGAGTGGCTATATCATTCAATTTAGTAAGTTGTGCCACAATAGTTTCAGATTCATAACCATGGAAAGGAAAAATTCTACGAAAGTAATTAACTCAGGATCGACAGAGAATTCATAATCCTTATCAGTAACACAGATAGGTGAAGTAGCAAACTTGGGATCATAAGCATTCAAAGATTTTTCCTTCCACTTGCATAGCAATTTCTTAAGATCATCTCTATCCTTACAAGCAAGAAAGTCCCTAGCTACTTCTCCTTCCATAACATAACCCTCAGGTATATTAGGCAACTCATATCTAGGAGAGCTAGGTCTATTAGGTTCATCCTGATGTTCAGTTTCAATAATTTCATCACATCCACAAATATCATCAGTTTCAGCATTCACCCTAGCAACTTGTTCATCAAGAAATTCACCAAGTGGCACAATAGTATCAAACAAAGTACCATCATAAGCATCATGCATAGCAGAAGTAGCATCATCAATTAGTTGCGACATATCAAATTCAATAACAAGTGGTGGTGTCGCAACTTTACTCATAACAGACGGTGAATCAAGTGCAAAGCTAGATGACAGATCCTTATTTGCCCTCGTAGTTGACGGGTAGATCTTGGTTTTAGCGTCTTTCATATTATTCATTGTGATCAACAAATATAAATTCCAAGTGACTCAAAGAATAAAGCTATGCTCCCCGGCAACGTTGCCAGAAAAAGGTCTTGATAACCCACAAGTATAAGGGATCGCAACAGTTTTCGAGGGTAGAGTATTCAACCCAAATTTATTGATTCGACTCAAGGGTAACAAAAGAATATTCTCGAGTATTAGAAGATGAGTTGTCAATTCAACCACACGTGAAAAACTTAATATCTGCAGCAAAGTATTTAGTACCAAAATAATATGGAAGTAACGGTAACGGTAGCAAATGTGATAGTAGAAGTTTTGTAGTGATTGTAACAATAGCAACGGAAAAGTAACTTAGCAAAGACCAATATGTGGAAAGCTTGAAGGCATAGGATCTGTGATGGATAGTTATGTCCGATGGCATTCATCATGCAACAGTCATAACATAGGGTGATACAGAAGCTCCAATTCATCAATGTAATGTAGGCATGTATTCCATATATAGCCATACGTGCTCATGGAAAAGAACTTGCATGAAATCTTTTGTCCTACCCTCCCATGGCAGCGGGGTCCTAATGGAAACTAAGGGATATTACGGCCTCCTTTTAATAGAGAACCGGACCAAAGCATTAGCACTTAGTGAATACATGAACTCCTCAAACTACGGTAATCATCGGAAAGAATACCAGTTATTGTTACCCTGGGGGATGTGGATGATAACTCATAATAGGTGTCTATAACTTGCAAGATAGGATCAAGAACACATGTATATTCATGAAAACATAATGGGTTAAGATATGTAATCGTGGCACTCGGGCCCTAGGGACAAGCATTAAGCATAGCAAAGTCATAGCAACATAAATTTCAGAACATAATGGATACTGGGGATCAAACCCTAACAAAACTAACTTGATTACATGATATATATCATCCAACCCATCACCTTGTAGCAAGCCTACGATGGAATTACTCACGGACGACGGAGAGCATCATGAAATTGGTGATGAAGGGTGGTTGGTGGTGACGACGGTGTCGGTTTCCCCTCTTCGGAGCCCAAATCAGACTCCACATCTGCCCTCCCGAAGAAGAATAGGAGGTGGCAGCGGCTCCGTATCATAAAACGCATGAACTCTTCTCTCTGATTTTTTTCTCATATAATAGGAATATATAGAAGTGGAAACGAGGTCGGTGGAGACACAGGGGCCGCACAAGCCACGAGGTGCTCCCTAGGGGGCACCCTACAGGCTTGTGGCCAGGTGGTGGCCCCTCTCCGGTTGATTCTTTCACCAATATTTTTTGTTAATTCCAAAAATGTTCTTCGCAAATTTTCAGGTCAATCCGAGAACTTTTATTTCTAACAAAAATAACACCAAGGCCATTGTGCTAAAAATAGCGTCTGTCCGGGTTAGTTCCATTCAAATCATGCAAATTAGAGTCCAAAACGAGAGCAAAAGAGTTTGGAAAAGTAGATACGTTGGAGACATATCACCAGCGGACCAACCGGCGAGGAGGGATCCCGCTAGTCGGCCTAGCACGCGTCAGCCATGCGGGCCGGCTGTCGCTAGCCGCCCCGGGGGGGCCACGCGGCCCCAATCATCTTGAAGATGGCTTATCTCCGCTTTTTTTATACCCAGGGGTAATATCCACATTAGTAGCCCTCGAAACCGTTGGGGTCTGGAGGCCTGGGAACGAGGGGGGCTAGCGGTTTTCCCCCCTTGCGCCTGAAGTTGTTGTTGAAGACGAGCTGCCGGCGAGAGCTGGCAGGCGACGATGTGTCTTCTGGCGGCTGGAACGGCAACCGGCCGAGGTGGCTACCGGCCACGGCCCAGTCGGTTTCCGTGGTGACTCGGATGTTGCAGCATCGTTTCGGTCTTGGCGTCGGCCGAGGTGCACCACGTGTGGGCCGTTGGCGAACGGTGATTCCGCCACTACCTGTGCGATGGGACGTCGATTATTGTGGCCGCCGATCGTGATACGTCCATTTTGCATCATGTTTTCCTACTATTATTTATGTTGTTTTATTGTATAATAATGCTTGGAGTAATTCTAATGTATTTTATCTCATAATATGCAAGCTATACATAGAGGGGAAGAATACTGGCAGGTGGAAATCTGGACCTAAAAAAGCTACGTCACGCTAGCTATTCTGCACCACTCCAAATGTGCTGAAACTTTACGAGGAATTTTTATGGAATATTTGAGGAATATTGGAGCAAATAAGTACCAGAGGGAGCCCACCTCCGGTGCGCCTCTTCTGGTATATAAGTCATTTTGACCTAGAAAAAAGGAGGAGGCGACTTTCGGGACGAAGCGCCGCTGTCTCGAGGCGGAACTTCCCTCCCGGAGGGGGAAATCATCATCATCTTCATCAAAAACAACTCTCCCATCTTGGGGAGGGCTATCTTCATCAACATCTTCAACAACACTAACTCCTCTCAAACCCTAGTTCATCTCTTGTGTTCAATCTTTGTACCGGAACTATAGATTGGTGCTTGTGGGTGGCTAGTAGTGTTGATTACATCTTGTAGTTGATTACTATATGGTTTATTCAGTGGAATATTATACGTTCAGATCCATTATGCTATTTAATACCCCTTTTATCTTGAGCATGATTATCATTTATGAGTAGTTACTTTTGTTCTTGAGGTCACGGGAGAAATCATGTTGCAAGTAAGCATGTGAACTTGATATGTGTTCGATATTTTGATGATATGTATGTTGTGATTCCCTTAGTGGTGTCATGTGAATATCAACTACATGACACTTCACCATATTTGGGCCTAAGGGAATGCATTCTGGAGTAGTTATTAGATGATGGGTTGTGAGAGTGACAGAAGCGTCAACCCTAGTTTTTGCGCTATTCCGTAAGGGACCGATTGGATCCAAAAGTTTAATGCTATGGTTCGAATTTATTCTTAATCTTTTCTCGTAGTTGCGGATGCTTGCGAGAGGGTTGATCCTAAGTAGGAGGTTTGTTCAAGTAAGAACGGCACCTAAGCACCGGTCCACCCACATACAAAATTATCATAGTAGCGAATGCGAATTAAGCCAACATGATGAAAGTGACTATATGAAATTCCCATGTACCCTCAAGAACACTTTGCTTATCATAAGAGACAGTTTTGGCATGTCCTTTGCCTCAAAAGGATTGGGCTACCTTGCTGCACTTTTGTTACTACTATCGTTACTTGCTTGTTACAAATTATCTTGCTATCAAACTACTCTGCTACTTACAATTTTAGCACTTGCACACCTTATCTTGTTGAAAACCACTTGTCATTTCCTTCTGCTCCTCGTTGGGTTCGACACTATTACTTATCTAAAAGGCTAAAATTGACCCCATATACTTGTGGGTCATCAAGCCAATTTTGGCACCGTTGCCAGGGAGTGAAGTGCTCTTGGTAAGTGGAAAGTGGTAAGTAAACATTATTACTACGTGCTGAAACTTATTGTCACTTGCTACTATGTAAAGCAATCCTTTGACGGGTTTGTTCAAGGTATCTTCACCTCGAACAGAACCAAAATGAGTTGTCCCTCAAACTATTGCACCTATTGAAAATATGGAATATGAAATTCCTTCGGGTATGGTAGAACAACTGCTAGCTAACACTTATGCAGGAGCTGGAACCGAACATCCTGATATGCACTTGATATATGTGGATAAAATTTGTCTATTGTTTAAGCTTGCAGGTTTACCCGGAGATGAAGCTAAGTAGAAGGTTTTTCCTTTATCTTTGAAGGTAAAAGCATTGACATGGTATAGGCTATCCATGATATTGGATCTTGGAACTGGAATTGGTTGAAATTGGAATTCCATCAAAATATTTTTCCTATGCATCTAGTTCATCGCGATCGGAATTATATATGTAATTTTTGGCCTCGTGAAGGAGAAAGTATCACTCTAACTTGGGGGAGGCTTAAGTCAATGTTATATTCATGCCCCAAACATGAGCTCTCAAGAGAAATTAATATTCAGAATTTTTATGCTCGGCTTTCTCGTAATGATCAATTCATGCTCAATACTTCTTGTATTGGTTCTTTTATGAAGAAGACTATTGAATTACTGTGGGATCTTTTAGAAAGAATTAAACGCAACTCTGAAGATTGGGAACTCGAGAAGGTAAAGGGTCAGGTATTCAACCTAAGTTTGACTGTGTTAAATCTTTTATGAATACTGATGCTTTTCAAAAGTTTAGCACTAAATGTGGACTTGACTCTGAGATAGTAGCTTCCTTTTGTGAATCTTTTGCTACTCATGTTGATCTCCCTAAGGGGAGGTGGTTTCAATATCACCCACCTATTAAAGAATAAATTATAGACCCGGTAAAAGCTAAAGAAGAAACTATCATTTACAACGTTGACACAATTGTTCCCACTGCTTATATAGAAAAACCACCTTTCCTTGTTAGGATGAAGGAACATACTAAAGCTTCAACTGTGGTCAACAAAAGTTATGTTAGAACACCAAAACAGATGAACAAATTAGAGTTGAACCTAGTGTTGCTATCATTAAAGATATCTTGGTCAATAATATCAATGGGCATGTTATTTACTTCTTTGATGAAGCTTCTATAATTGCCAAACCAGATAAAAAAGATAAACATAGACCAGTTGTTGGCATGCCTATTGTCTCAGTTAAGATAGGAGATCACTGTTATCATGGGTTATGTGTCCTAAGTGCTAGTGTGAGTGTTATTCCTTTTTACTTATATGAAGAAATTAAGAATGAAATAGCACCTGCTGAAATAGAAGACTTAGATGTTACTATTAAACTTGCCAATAGAGATACTATATCACCAATTAGGATTCTCAAAGATGTTGAAGTCTTGCGTGGGAAGATAAAATACCCTAACGATTTTCTTGTTCTTGGCTCCCCACAAGATGACTTTTGTCCCATTATCTTTCGTAGACCTTTCTTGAACACCGTCAATGCCAAAATAGATTGTAAGAAATAAACTGTCGGTGTTAGCTTTGTCAATGAGTATCATGAATTTAACTTTTCCAAGTTTAGTAGACAACCGCATAAGAAAGATTTGCCTAGTAAGGATGAAATTATTGGTCTTTCTTCTATTGTTGTACCTCCTACTGATCCTTTAGAACAATATTTGCTAGTCCATGAAAATGATGTGCATATGCGTGAAATAAATGAAACAAATAAAATATTTTTCAAACAATAACCTCTGCTTAAACACAATTTGCCAATTGAAACTCTAGGAGGTCCCCCTCCACCTAAAGGTGATCCTGTGTTTGAATTAAAACAATTTCCAGACACTTTGAAATATGCTTATCTTGATGAGAAAAAGATATATCATGTTATTATTAGTGCAAACCTTTCAGAACATGAACAAGAAAGATTATTAAAAGTTCTAAGGAAGCACTGAGCTGCTATTGGATATACTCTTGATGATCTTAAGGGCATTAGTACCACTCTATGTCAGCACAAGATTAATATGGAACCTGAAGCTAAACCCGTTGTTGATCACCAACGTCGGTTAAATCCGAAGATGAAAGAAGTGGTAAGAACGGAAATGTTGAAACTTTTGTAAGCAGGTATAGTCTATCATATAGCTGATAGTAGATGGGTAAGTCTTGTTCATTGTGTCCCTAAGAAGGGAGGTACTACTGTTGTTCCTAATGATAAGAATGAACTTATTCCACAAAGAATTGTCACAGGCTATAGAATGGTAATTGATTTTAGAAAATTAAACAAAAGCAACTAGAAAAGATCATTACCCTCCGCATTTTATGGATCAAATGTTAGAAAGACTATCTAAGCACATACATTTTTGCTTTCTTAATGGATATTTGGGTTTTTCACAATTACCTGTTTCACAACCTGATCAAGAGAAGATCAAGATGTATGACTGCTATATTCTCTGATTTCTTTGAAAAGATTGTTGAGGTTTTCATGGATGACTTTTCTGTTTATGGGAAGTCTTTTGATGATTGTTTAAGCAATTTTGATCGAGTTTTGCTGAGATGTGAACAAACAAATCTTGTCTTGAATTGGGAAAAGTGCCACTTTATGGTTAACGAAGATATTGTTTTGGGCCATAAAATTTCTGAAAGAGGCATTGAGGTGGACAAAGCCAAGGTTGATGCAATTGAGAAAATGCCATGTCCTAAATATATAAAAGGTATTCGTAGTTTCCTTGGTCATGTTGGTTTCTATAGGAGGTTTATCAAAGACTTTTCTAAAATTTCTAGGCCTCTTACGAATGTTTTGTAAAAGGATATTCCTTTTGTGTTTGATGATGATTGTTTGGAAGCCTTCGAAACACTAAAGAAAGCCTTAATTACTACACCTGTTGTTCAACCACCTGATTGCAACTTGCCTTTTGAGATTATGTGTGATGCTAGTGATTATGTTGTTGGTGCTGTTCTAGGACAAAGAGTTGATAAGAAATTGAATGTTATCCATTATGCTAGTAAAACTCATGACGGTGCTCAACGAAATTATGCTACTACTGAAAAAGAATTATTAGTAGTAATGTTTGCTTGTGATAAATTTAGATCTGACATTGTTGATTCTAAGGTTGTTGTTCACACTGATCATGCTGCTATTAAATATCTTATGGAAAAGAAAGATGATAAACCTAGACTCGTTACGTGGGTTCTTCTGTTATAAGAATTTGATTTGCATATCAGTGATAGGAAAGGAGCAGAGAACCCCGTAGCTGATAACTTGTCTAGCCTTGAAAATATTCGTGATGACCCACAACCTATTAATGATAGCTTTCCTAATGAACAATTAGCTACAATAAATGTTTCTAATAGTACAACTTGGTATGCTGATTATGCTAATTATATTGTTGCTAACTACATAGCACCTAGCTTCACATACCAACAAAACAAAAAATTCTTCTATGATTTAAGATATTACTTTTGGGATGACCCACATCTTCATAAAGAAGGAGTAGATGGTATTATTAGACATTGTGTACCTGAGCATGAACAGGACAAATCCTACGGAAGTGTCACTCCGAAGCTTATGGAGGGCATCACGCGGGAGACAGAACCGCTCATAAGGTATTGCAATATGGTTTTTATTGGCCTACTCTCTTCAAGGATGCGCGTAAGTTTGTCTCATCTTGTGATGAATGTCAAATAATAAGTAATATCGGTAAGCGTGAAGAAATGCCTATGAATTATTCACTTTCAGTTGAACCATTTAATGTTTGGGGATTTGATTTCATGGGACCTTTTCCTTCCTCTAATGGGTATACACATATTTTGGTTGCTGTTGAAATGTTACTAAGTGGGTAGAAGCTATTCCAACTAGTAGTGTTGATCACAACACCTCTATTAAAATGCTTAAGGAAGTTATTTTCCCAAGGTTTGGAGTCCCTAGATATTTAATGACTGATGGTGGTTCACACTTTATTCATGGTGCTTTCCGTAAAATGCTTGCTAAGTATGATGGTAACCATCGAATTGCATCACCTTATCATCCTTAGTCTAGTGGTCAAGTTGAACTTAGCAATAGAGAAATAAAACTAATCTTACAAAAGACTGTCAATAGGTCCCGGAAGAATTGGCCTAAGAAATTAGATGATGCACTTTGGGCTTATAGAACAGCATATAAAAATCCTATGGGTATGTCTCCTTATAAAATGGTTTATGTAAAAGCTTGTCATTTACCACTTGAGTTAGAACATAAAGCATATTGGGCAATCGAAGAACTCAACTATGATTTCAAACTTGTTGGTGAAAAGAGGTTATTTGATATTAGCTCATTAGATGAATGGAGAACCCAAGCTTATGAAAATGCAAAGTTATTTAAAGAAAAAGTTAAAAGATGGCATGACAAAAGAATTCAAAAGCGTGAGTTCAAATTTGGAGAATATGTTATTTTGTACAACTCTCGTTTCAAATTCTTTGCAGGAAAACTCCTCTCCCAATGGGAAGGACCCTATGTTATCGCAGAGGTCTATCGATCCGGAGCTATCAAAATAAATAATGCAAAAGGTACTAATCCAAAGGTTGTCAATGGGCAACGAATAAAACATTATATCTCAGGTACGCCCATTAATGTTGAAAGCAATATTATCAAAACTATGACACTCAAAGAACACATAAAAGAAACCTTCTGGAACACTCCACAATCGTGAAAAAGGGAGGTACATGATACGGTAAGTAAACGATTCCGAAAAATCCGCAAAAATATGTTTTGTCAGTTTTGGAATATTTAAAAAATTAGGAAAATAAGGAATTTCCAGGAAAGTAACCTTGGTGCGGACGATACACCAGCCTCGCGCGCCCCGGTAGGTTGTGCCCACCTCAGGTACTTTCCGGACTCCATTTTTCTTCCGTTCTGCTTGTTCACCAAGATAAAATAATCTGTACATACCCCCCAAACCTATTGACCTCCGTATCACGGAGAAATCTCCTGTTTTCTTTTCTTGTTGTTTTCTGTCAGATCCAATCCACCATGGCCGCTTCAAGCTCCTCCAAGGACAAGTTCTTCGACAACGTCATCAACCCGTAAGCACCCTCAAGCTATCCAGATGCACGATAGGGTGGTGCGCATCCGCAATGTGCAAGGACCCAAGGGGACTGGATCCGTGGAGTCCAGGCTTGAAGCTATGGAGCAGGAAGTCTTCCAGTGGAAGGAGATGGTGGAACGTGGGCTCAATGCCAATCACCTCATGATCGCGGACTACACCCATAATCTCAAGGTGGATGGCAAGTCCATGAAGGACATCGTCTTCTGCCTCAACGAGCAAATCAACTTCCTCCATAGCCAGATCCACGACATTCAAAGACAAGTCTTTGAATATTAGGCAAGGTTTAAAGGTATGAGTTTGGCTGCCAGTTGCAGGATCCAAGAGACTCACTCTTCCTCTTATGATGGTGAGCTCTGCCATGGAAAATGGAGGACAAGATTGCTTCTAATTCATCACCACCACCTCCTTCTTCATCACTAAAATAAAATTGAGTATCGAGTAAGGGCACTCCCCTTGGCTTTCACCAAGCTTGGGGGAGGTGCCCCGGTATTGTATCATCTCCACTATCTTTCGCCTTTACTTTTCTTAGTTCTATCCATGGTTATCTTTTTCTTTAGATGAATAAAATTTTAGTTCAATCCTTTCTTTCTAAGAGTTTGCTTAGTGATCAATCTATGCAATCGTGTGCGAACTTTATAATAAAGTTTAGTTTGAGTTTTGCCTTCTTTACTTTCTTGTTTCAATAAAAAGAAAGGAAATAAATGAAAAATATCATATGCTAATCTTATGGTAAGTGATGAAATTTCACAAGGAAAAGTATAAGTAGAAAATTTTATTGTAGATTGACAAACACAGCATTGGTCAATGATGCAACTCATGAAAGAATTAATAAGGGAAGAGAAGATTTACATGCAAATACACTATCGTGGAAATCTTTTGTGACTGTGAGCACCCTTCAAAATATTATATGCCAAAACTGTTGATGTTGGGCAAGGAAGACAACGTAATGAATTTTGCTTGTTCATATTCACACAGAAGTTATATTGTCATCGATCCTTCAACATGTGGTGCTTGCCCCTATCCTTGCTAGCCAAAAACTCCGCACTAAGTAGAGATACTACTTGTGCATCCAAAACCCTTAAACCCAAATCTTGTTTGAGAGTCCACCATACCTACCTATGGATTGAGTAAGATCCTTCAAGTATGTTGTCATCGGTGCAAAAAGGGCAATAAAAATTGCTTCTAAAAGTGTAAGGGGAAATTGTGCGTTGTACGAACTTTTGAAGGTGAAGAATAAAAGCGATAGACTGCATAATAAAGGTTGCCATCACAAGGGGCAATATAATGTGACGTTCTCTTGCACTAAGGGGTTGAGCATATAAACAAAAAGCGCAAGGAAACCTCTGCGCCTGATGGGGTTATAGTCCTAGGGTAGGGTCATAGGCCTGCCCTATAAGTCCTACCCAAGGACTACCCCTCATAAGGGACAAGACCCTTAGTCAGTTCCGACTGAATTAAGGAGTCCCCATCATCCAGTCGGCAACAGGTCCTCGACCATCCAGTCAGAGACTAGCATTCGGAGAACATCCAACTAACCGACTGGATGCCACTCGGGACATCGTAACCCCCCTGGAGGGAAACGGTCGTACGTTTCCCTGTGCATTTATTAGCATTTAGGACGTACGTTACCGGTAACGTACGCATTCAATCGCCACTACTCCGCCCCTATACCAGAACCGTTGTGGAGGACAGCGCACTCTATATAAGCCACCCTCCCCCTCTGGTGCAGGGGTTAGCAACTCATTTGTATTCCATATTCCACTCGATAACAAGCTCCTAGAGCACTGAGACGTAGGGCTATTACCTTCACCGCAGAGGGGCCTGAACTCATACAACCTCGCCGTAGCCAAGGCTCTGCCCATCCTTTTCGTACCCTACACATCTACTGTCAGGATTATACCCACGACAGTTGGCGCCCACCATGGGGCAGGCATCTAAGCGACTTCCGGCAAGTTTGCGACTACTTCCTTTCGTCATGTTGTCCGGTGGAGATTCGAGCATGGGTCACCAGATCTTCTTCGGCGCTCTCTCCTTCATCGTCGCCGATTCGGCGTGGCTTCGGGATGCGCCCCTCAACGTCGAGGCGCTTCCCCGTCGTGGGGCTACGCACTTCCGTGCTGGCGCCCACGACATTCTTCTTCTCCAACAGTCGACTCCGGTGTCGACCTACACCGACGTCACGCGCCGCAGCAAGCGGTCCCGCCGTCCGCGACTTCAGCATTGGGTGCAACACGCCCAGGCGCGCCAGAACACGTCTTCACAAGTGGCGGTTCTAGAGTCTGTTGTGGTTGCCCCGCAGTCCCAGCACTCGGGCTCGGTTCCGACTGAGTTTCCTTCCGAATACGCGGGTCGCGGGCCTGCAGCAGAAGTACACATGGCCAACTCCAATGAAGATCCCCGTCAAGCTGGCCGGAACGAGCACGTAATCGACGAAACGTCCGGCGCGCGTCGTCCGCCTCGCCGTTCTGCTAGTCGACACATTCGGTGGAGCAACGTGGAGTTGTTCCGCACACCCCTCCTCAACTTGGCTGCAGCCGCCAAGATAGTCGATTCCCTCCAGCCGACTGCTTCAGAGGCTGGTAGGGGAATCGAGCAGATCCGAGCCCTGTTGCACACGGCGCAGCAGCAGAATTCGGCAGTCTCCTAGTCGCATAAAAGGATCCATAATAGTTTCGTTCATGCGAATACGCATCGGTCGGTTCACAACCCTGGTTCCCATCAGCGGCACAGAGGAGGCAGCCATTCCATAAATCACGAAGATCGCCACCGTTCACGCACCCCTCCGCGGGGTGGGCCTTACGGGCCCCAACATCATGATGGTCGGCATTCAGTCGGTGACACTTATGACCCAAGGCCTGACGCAAGAGGGCGTATCGCTCAGCGAAGGGTCGACTGGGGCCGAGCCCACCGCGAGGGTTATGATATGGACCGTCCGAGCGGAAGCAGGACCATCGTGTCTGGTCCCGAGTGTTTCAGTCGAGCCATCCGTTCGGCTGACATCCCGCCAAACTTCAGATTGGCGACGGGAATCAGCAAGTTTACAGGAGAGTCCAAGCCAGAAACGTGGTTGGATGACTACCGAGTGGCAGTCCAGATTGGAGGAGGGGACGACCATGTCGCCATGAAGCACCTCCCTCTGATGCTCGACGGCTCGTCTCGAGCATGGCTGAACCAGTTGGCCCCCTCAAGCATCTACAGCTGGGCAGATCTGGCCCGAGTGTTCATCAGGACCTCCGAAGGGACGTGCAAGCGCCCTGCTGGCCTCGTGGAGCTCCAACACTGCGTCCAGAAGCAGAATGAGCCCCTGCGAGACTTCATCCAGCGTTGGACAACTCTCTACCACACGGTGGAGAACGTCACCGAGCATCAAGCAATCTGCGCCTTCAAGGCAGGCGTGCGGTACAGAGATCTGTATCTGAAATTCGGCCGAACAGGCGACATCTCCATGAGCAAGATGATGGAAATAGCGACGCGCTATGCTAATGGCGAAGAAGAAGACCGCATCCGAAGCGGCAAGCACAAAACAGTCGCTGATGGAGATGGAGGCAACACTCGGAAGCAGAAGCAGAAAGCTCCGACTGCTCCGCAAGCAGAAGCCGCAGCCGTAACCAATGCCAAGTTCAAGGGCAAAGGGAAGGCTCAGTTCACCCCCAAGAAGAAGCAGTTCAATAACCCCATCCTGGACCAGCCATGTCCGGTTCATACGAAGATGGACGAAGAGGGCAACCCCATATATGCGAAGCATACCACTCGACAGTGTCGCCTCCTGATCCAGGGGTTTGGCGGAGGGCAACCGAGTGAAAAGGACAACGAACAGGATGAGGATGACAAGGAGGATCCGTTCCCCCAAGGCCATGCAACTCTCATGATTTTTGCTGACGTTGAGAGCAAGAGTCGACTAAAGCTGGTGAACAGAGAGGTGAACATGGCCACCCCCACCAACCCCAAGTTCCTCAAATGGTCTCAGACTACGATCACCTTCGACCAGTCAGATCATCCGGCACATGTACCCACCCCGGGAAGACAGGCTCTGGTCGTCGACCCGGTGGTGGAAGGAGTTCGACTGCGCAAAGTCCTAATGGACGGTGGCAGTGGCTTGAACATCATGTACGCTGACACACTCAAGGGGATGGGCATCCCGATGTCCAAACTCAACGAGAGCAGCATGCAGTTCCACGGAGTCATCCCTGGACGGAAGGCCAAGTCACTCGGTCAGATCACGTTGGACGTTGTTTTCGGCTCCGACAAGAACTTCCGCAAGGAAAAGTTGACGTTCGAAGTGGTCGACTTCCAGAGTGCTTATCACGCAATTTTGGGCCGCCCAGCGTATGCACGTTTCATGGCCCGTCCATGTTACGTATACCTGAAGCTGAAGATGCCAGGCCCGAAGGGTGTGATCACCATCACAGGCAATCGGCAGTGAGCCGAAGAGTGTCTGCAGCAGGGATCAAGAATCGCCGACCAGCAGATGGCCGTCCTCGAGCTTGACGAGTATAAGAAAACAGTCGACCCCGCCGACCTGATGCGTTCGAAGAAGCCAGCTTCAGAGTCTGCATTTCAGTTGGCGGGAGAGACGAAGAAGGTCAGCATCCACCCGACGGAAGCCACTGCTGCCCCGACGAACATCTCCACCACCCTCGATCCTAAATAGGAAGCCCTCTAACATGCCAGGTGTACCCAGGGAGTTGGCTGAGCACTGACTGCACGTGGATTCCACTGCTCGGCCTGTCCGAGAGCGCCTGCGCTGGTCCGCCGCGCACAAGAGGAAGGCAATCAGGGAAGAGGTGGCCAAGCTGCTGGCGGCCAACTTCATTCGTGAGGTTCACCACTCCTAGTGGCTCGCCAATGTTGTCATGGCGCCCAAGAAGGATAAGTCGCTCCGAATGTGCATCGACTTCAAGAATCTCAATAAGGTCTGCCCGAAAGACCATTTTCCGCTCCCCCGCATAGATCAAATTGTCCATTCGACTATGGGTTGCGAGCGTCTGTCATTTCTTGATGCCTATTCGGGCTATCATCAGATCCGTCTGTATGGTCCCGATGAGTTAAAAACAACCTTCATCACCCCATTCGGGTGCTTGTGCTACATCACTATGACATTCAGTTTGAAGAATGGAGGAGCTACCTTTATGCGCATGATCCAAAAATGTCTCCTTGACCAGATCGGTCAGAATGTGGAGGCGTATATGGATGATATTTTAGTCAAGTCACGCAAAGGTTCCGACCTGCTGACTGACTTGGCAGAAACATTCGACAACCATCATAGGTACGATATCAAGCTCAACCCCGCCAAATGTTAATTCGGCGTTCCCAGCGGAAAGTTACTCGGTTTCTTTGTTTCCGAACGAGGGATCGATGTCAACCCCGAAAAGATCGGGACCATCGTCCGAATGGAGAGGCCGATCAGAATACACGATGTTCAACGGCTCACAGGTTGCCTAGCGGCTTTGAGAAGGTTCATCAGTCGACTCGGCGAGAAAGCACTTCCTCTGTACCGACTCATGAAGAAATCAGATACTTTCGAGTGGACAGACGAAGCCCAAGTCGCATTCGACGACCTCAAAGTCCTACTTTCCACCCAGCCGGTTCTTACTGCTCCGCTCAGTAAAGAGCCCCTTCTTCTGTACATTGCGGCTACAAATCAAGTCGTCAGTACTGTTCTTACAGTCGAACGAGAAGAAGAAGGCAAAGCATACAAAGTTCAGCGGCCAGTGTACTACGTCTCCGAAGTCCTGACTGCTTCCAAGCAGAGTTATCCTCACTATCAAAAGCTTACCTACGGGATCTACATGACTGCGAAGAAGGTGGCCCATTATTTCCAAGACCACTCGGTGTCTGTCGTTTCTGATGCTCCATTGTCGGAAATTCTCCACAATCGAGACGCGTCAGGCCGAGTGGCGAAGTGGGCGATGGAGATGTTGTACTGCGATATCAAGTTCGAGGCCAAGAAAGCGATTAAGTCTCAAGCTCTGGCTGACTTCATAGTAGAATGGGTAGAACAACAGCAACCGACCCACATCTACTCGGCCCATTGGACAATGTTCTTCGATGGGTCCAAGATGTTGAATGGCTCCGGCGCTGGCGTTGTGATCATATTGCCAAAGGGCGACAAGCTCAAGTACGTGCTACAGATACACTTCGATTCCTCCAACAACGAGGAAGAGTATGAAGCTCTCCTCTACGGGTTGCGTATGGCCATCTCACTCGGCGTCCGTCGCGTGATGGTCTACGGCGATTCGGATTTGGTGGTCAATCAAGTGATGAAAGAGTGGGACGTCAGGAACCCCACCATGACCACATACTGCAATGCAGTGAGGAAGCTTGAGAAGAAGTTTGAAGATCTAGAACTTCACCATGTTCCGAGACTGAAGAACCAAGCAGCGGATGAGTTGGCAAAACTCGGATCCACTCGGAGACCAGTCCCGAGTGACGTCTGCCTCGAGCACCTCCACCTTTCCTTAGTCAAAGAAGATCCTTTTACACGGGAACGAGTACAACCAAAGAGTTCAACAGATCCGACTGAAGTCGATGTACCTGATGTGGTTGATCTGGTCATGGAGATTCTTGTTGTCATCCCCGATTGGACTGTGCCGATCATTGCATATATCCTGAGGCAGGAACTACCAGAAGACGAAGTCCAGGCCAGGTAGATAGTCCGCAGGTCGAAGTCATGCACTGTCATTGATGGCCAATTGTACAAGGAAAGCGTTTCAGGCGTTCTTCAATGATGCATCTCCCCACAAGAGGGGCAGTTGATCCTGGAATATATTCACTCGGGAACCTGCGGTCATCACGCTTCTTCGAGAGCAATCGTCGCCAAGGCATTCAGGGCTAGTTTCTTCTAGCTGCAGGCAAACGAGATGGCTAAAGATATGGTTGACCTATGTGAGGGCTGCCAGTTCTACTCCAATAAGTCCCACAAGCCGACGTCTGCGTTGAAGACGATCCCTCTTGTGTGGCCGTTTGCAGTGTGGGATTAGATACAGTCGGTCCATTCAAGACAGGCCAAGGTGGATACACACATCTGTTGGTGGCAGTCGAAAAGTTCACGAAATGGATCGAAGCCAAGCCCATCAAGAAGCTCGATGCCTCAACAGCCGTCAAGTTTGTCAGGGACATCATCTTCAGATTCGGTGTACCTCACAGCATAATCATGGACAACGGGACAAACTTTGATTCGGACAGATTCAAAGGTTTCTGTACAAGCCAAGGTATCCGAGTGGACTTTGCTTCCGTGGCGCACCCGCAGTCCAATGGACAAGAAGAGCGGGCGAACGGACTTATTTTGCAAGGTTTGAAGCCCCGACTCCTGCGGGAGATAGGACATGCCGCTGGCGCTTGGGTCACCGAGCTACCTTCAATGCTTTGGGGTCTTCGCACAACCCCGAACAGATCTACAGGGCGATCACCGTTCTTCCTCGTCTACGGAGCAGAAGCAGTCCTTCCGAGTGACTTACTTCACAACGCTCCACGAGTCGAACTCATCTCCGAAGCTGAAGCAGAACAAGCAAGGCAAGACGGAGTGGACCTTCTAGAGGAGGAGCGCGAGATGGCACTGACTCGCTCAACCATTTATCAACAAATCTGCGGCGTTTTCACGCGCGACACGTCAGGAGTTGTACGTTCCAAGCAGGCGACCTGGTGCTCCGAGTGGATCAGCAAAGACCTCACAAGTTGGCTCCTGCTTGGGAAGGACCCTTCATCATCTCAAAGGTGCTGAACAATGGAGCATACAGACTCTACAACGTCGACAGGGAGATAGACGAGCCGCGAGCATGGAACGGAGATCTCCTGAAGCGCTTCTACACGTGATCATCGACTGAAGCAATGTAAAGAACAAGTATTGGTGAAATAATATAAAGCAGATTGAGTTTTTTGCAGGTTCAAAGTTCTTCCGCGGTCGCAGACTCCGATCTCAAAAAAAAACTTAGCTGCGATCCAGAATTGCCTAAGTATGAACTTTCTCCGAGTGTGCACTTAACGTCACACTCGGGGACTTAGCTGCGATCCAGAATCGCCTAAGTATGAACTTTCTCCGAGTGTGCACTTAACATCACACTCGGGAACTTCGCTGCGATCCAGAATCGCCTAAGTATGAACTTTCTCCGAGTGTGCACTTAACGTCACACTCGGGGACTTAGCTGCGATCCAGAATCGCCTAAGTATGAACTTTCTCCGAGTGTGCACTTAACGTCACACTCGGGGACTTAGCTGCGATCCATAATCGCCTAAGTATGAACTTTCTCCGAGTGTGCACTTAACGTCACACTCGGGGACTTAGCTGCGATCCATAATCGCCTAAGTATGAACTTTCTCCGAGTGTGCACTTAACGTCATACTCGGGGACTTAGCTGCGATCCAGAATCGCCTAAGTATGAACTTTCTCCGAGTGTGCACTTAACGTCACACTCGGAGACTTAGCTGCGATCCAGAATCGCCTAAGTATGAACTTTCTCCGAGTGTGCACTTAACGTCACACTCGGGGACTTAGCTGTGATCCAGAATCGCCTAAGTATGAACTTTCTCCGAGTGTGCACTTAACGTCACACTCGGGGACTTAGCTGCAATCCAGAATCGCCTAAGTATGAACTTTCTCCGAGTGTGCACTTAACGTCACACTCGGGGACTTAGCTGCGATCCAGAATCGCCTAAGTATGAACTTCCTCCGAGTGTGCACTTAGCGCCACACTCGAGGACTTAGCTGCGATCCAGAATCGCCTAAGTTTTCACTTCCTCCGAGTGTGCAGTTCACGCCACACTCGGAGACTTAGTTGCGATCCAGAATCGTCTAAGTATGAACTTCCTCCGAGTGTGCACTTAGCATAACACTCGGGGACTTAGTTGCGATCCAGAATCGCCTAAGTATGAACTTTCTCCGAGTGCGTACTTAACGTCACACTCGGGGACTTAGCTGCGATCCTGAATTGCCTAAGTTTTAACTTTCTTCGAGTGTGCACTTATCGCCACACTCGGGGACTTAGATGCGATGTAGAATCGTCTAAGCACCCACATGCCTTCGACTGTATCCTACAGGTACACTCGGGTAATCAACTGACAACTACATGAGTTGCAGACCCTCATTGAGGCTCATGTGGATGTCAAAACAACTGACAACTACATGAGTTGCAGACCCTCATTGAGGCTCATGTGGATGTCAAAACAACTGACAACTACATGAGTTGCAGACCCTCATTGAGTCTCATGTGGAGGTCATAACAACTGACATCCACATGAGTTGCAGACCCTCATTGAGGTTCATGTGGATGTCAAAACAACTGACAACTACATGAGTTGCAGACCCTTATTGAGACTCATGTGGATGTCAAAACAACTGACAACTACATCAGTACCAACTCGCCCCGAGTGCGACCTGCTAGTCGCACTCGACAACCTAGCTGCGATCCCGCATCGCCCAAGTACTCTTCAACCTCCGAGTACGCCCTACCGACCCACTCGGGGATCCTACCGATCCACTCCGTGACAATACAGATCCAATCGGAAATTCCTCTGACCCTCAATGAGGCTCATGCAGATGTCAACACAACTGACATGTTCCGAATGTTTGCCTTTGGCTTCACCAAGAAACGCCAAACAAAAAACTCGAGTCAAAATTGCAACACAAGAGCAAAAGATTCGATTCAAAGTTCAACCAAAGATAGTGGCTCAGTGTGGATCAAGCTTACCCACACCGAAACAAGAATGTGACGACCAACAGCAGTGGCCAAAGTTTCTTACAAGTCAACACTCGGCATACCGAGGATAAAGTTTTCTTACGCGTCGTCTGGATCAGCGCCAGGACTGGATGGCTCCACAAAGGTGTCCAGGTCGATTCCGTCGGTGATGCGAGTGGCACTTTCAAGGAAGGTTTCCATGAAGTCTTCAAATTGAAGTTTCTTCGTGTTGGCGACCTTCAACGTTTTCAACTTCTCCTCGCGCACCTCCTTGCAATGAACTCGGACCAAGGACAGAGCAACATCTGCACCACAACGAGCCGCAGATTTCTTCCATGACTACACTCGGTCGGGGACCTCCTCAAATCGACTCAGCAAGTTTTCCATCTCCTACCGCGACTCATCCTCAGGCCAAAGCTCCTTGTCGATCCGGCCGACGACTTCCTTCAGTCGACCGATGAAAGGGCCAACTTTGCCCACGCGGATATGCGCTCGGAGCAGATCTCGATTGGCGTCCTCGCCGAGTGGAACGTTCTCGCGAATCGACTGTTCCACATCTGCTACTTCGGCTTCAGCGTCAATGCAAAAATCTGCAACAGCGGGACAAGCAAACAATAAACGCCGAATGTGACGCACATACCACAACCACTCGGAAAAAGCAGGACTTACCAGCCAGACGCGTCATCATCTGCTGAGCCCAGTCACTGACGTATTTCTCCTGCGCTCTGCACCGTTTGTTCAGCACGTCCATTTGTCCCATCAGAGCAGTCCTTTGTTGCCCCATCTTCTCAACTTCCTCAGTCAGCACTTTGTTCGCTTCATGAGCCTCCTCCAACAACTTCTCTCGCTCCGCCAGAACCACCTTCATACCATCCATTGCAAGCAGTGCCGCATCCCGCTCACCAGCAAACTGAATCTTCTCCGCCCTCAGAGTCTCATATGTTGTCCCCATTTCACAAGTTTTCTGCCAGCCAGCACCAAGAGACAATCAGATAATTCAGCAATAAAAGTCTAAGTTCTTCAGACCCCTGCCGACGCAAGCAGTCGACAGCGGTCTCGGGGACTACACCCAGTGGGTTCACTGAGAGTGACCCCACTGGCATGCAACTCAAGCAGGCCCGCCCTATTGAGATACATGTTACCACCCATGCCTACGAGGCTAATACTACCCGACCTGAGTAAAATTACTCTCCTGGATTCTTACAGTAAGCGCACCCCGACTGTCACAACTGTTTGCAGTCGACCATACTATTTCAAGATCTGACCAAGGCAAAAACAATATGTATAAAGACAACTGCCGGTGCAAGCACTCGACAGAAGTCTCGGGGACTACACCCACTGGGTTCACTCAGAGTGAACCCATTGCAAACATCATCCGATATCCGAGAACACCCAGTGGGTTTCAAGAGAAAAGTAAATACTTACTATCCCACTTACTCGGATATCTTCCCGCAGCTCCAAACTCCGCTGGTACAGGGATGCGATGGAGTCGTATGCCCTCTTGGCTTCTCCCGCCATCAGCTCCTCCTGCACCATGGTCTCCTTGGCCGCTCCCACTTGCTCCTCCGGGAGACGCTGGATGTTGAACTCGACATTCGACGAGCCTGGCATCGTTGGAAGTTCCTGGGGCATCCCAAGACCCGCTCCAGTAGGTTCATCAGCCACCAGCGCCGTTTCGGTCGGCGGCATCGCCTCGGTCGGCAGCACGTCTGCGGCGAGAGCAGTGACTGGAGGGGCAGCCTCGAGAACAGGCTCCGCGGCTTGCTCAGGTCTCCCCTGGTCACCCTCGTCCACACAATTAGCCCCTGATAGACCGAATGGCACGAGATCTCAGAAAAAGAAAGAGGCCAGACTTAAGATAGAATTCGCGCCGCGGTAGCATAACACTCTCGGAGTCACTACAACGCACCTGGCTGGGACGAGACGACGTTGTCCGCGTCCATGGGATCATCCTCCTGGCGCGCCGGAGAGGTGGCAGAGGTGGCAACCCTGTCGAGTGAAATTCATTCGACCTTCAAACAGGAGTTCAACCGAATATCATGAGAAGTTGGAGGAACAGAGCACTTACGTCGAGGTGACAGGAACGACGACCCTTATCCACGGCAAAGCCTTCCGAGGTTTAGACCCACTCGGTTTGGCCGCCTTGGAAGGTTGACCCACGGGCTCGAGAGCAGCATCCCTGGCCCTCTTGGTGCTCCGAGCACTCGGAACCACAGGAGCAGCAGGCGGACCACTCGAGGATGCCGGAGGGGCCGAAGGAACCGCAGGTTCATGTCGGCGCTTGGTCCGGTGCTCTGGCAGCGGAGGCGGCGAGTCCTGCTCCTCGTCATCCTCCTCTTCTTCACCAGACTCCTCCTCCGTCTCCCCATTGTCGGAGACATACTCGCCGCTCTCCACACTGCCTTCCTGGCTGCCTTCTTCCTCCTCCTCGTCCGGGTCCCCGTTCGAGACAGGAGAAAACCAGTTGGTCCACTTCTACGTGAAAAACAGTCGGCGACATCAAACGATAGGCAGAGATTCAAGAAAGCAATAAAACTAAAACAGATACGTGCACTCGACAAATGGTATTCACCTGGTTCGGAGGAGGATTGTCCGTGCTGAAAGCCCTCACTCGCCGAGACCCTCTGGGGTTCTCGCAGGCCCCTGTGATCTGGAGCACCCACGACGCCACCTTCTCCTCGGTCACGCTCAAGACGTTGGTCTGAGTGGAGTCTTCAGGCCCCGCGTAATGCCACATGGCGTGGTCGCGATCCTGCAGTGGTTGTATGCGCCGACCAAGGAAAGTCTTCAGGAAATCCATGTCGGTGACTCCCCTTCTGACGACGTCAATGAGTGCGTCAACCAGGGGCTGGATGTCGATCTTCTCCGCCTTCGTGAGCGCGAGCTGCTTAGGTGGAGCGGGACGATCTAAGCTGAAAGGAGGCAACCCTATCGAGGCATTCGGGCAGGCGACGTCTTGGCAGTAGAACCACGTCGACTGCCAGTTCCTAACCGACTCACTCAGTTGAAGAGCAGGATAACTACTCCGACTCTTTTTCTGGAAACCTAAGCCTCCGCAGAGTTGGAGAAGATGCGTTTTATCATCTGACTGACTGAGTCGTTTGATAGTTTGAGATCTAGCAGAGGATATATGTTTGAACAACCCCCAATGGGGAGGGCAGCCGATGAAGCACTCGCACATAACTATGAAAGCAGAAAGATGAGCAATAGCATTCGGAGGGAAGTGGTGAAGCTGTGCCCCGAAGTGGTTCATAATGCCCTTGAAGAAAGGATGCGGGGGGCAGAGAGAAACCTCGATAGACATGGCTGAGCAACAGAACGCGCTCCCCCTCCCGGGGTGCCGGCTCGACCTCACTCTCCGCCGGCAGCCTCCAAGACTTGTGCACGATCATCCCGTCTTCCACCAGCTGCAGCAGATCCCCCTCCGTCACCGTGGAGGGGAGGAAGTCGCCTTGAATCCACCCCGCCGGCAACGGCCGCTGCCGCCGCTGAGCAGGAGCCGCCGCCTTCCCCTTCTTCTTCCTCACCTCCATCTTGCTGGTCTGACCCTTGGTCATGGCGGAAGTTCCGAATCCGCAGAGGGGAAGGAGGAGTGGAGAGGTTGGGTGCGCTGGAGGCGGCGAGGAGGACGAAGCAGAGGCAAGATTAGGTGCGCTGGAGACGGCGAGGAGGATGAAGCAAAGGCAAAAGATCTGGTGGGCGTAACGAAAAATCCTCGCCGCTGGGATTTAAATAAGGTTCCGACTGGGCCGCTGGCAGGTGGCCCCGAAACCTTATCCCCCGACCGACCGCGGCGATATCAGTGGAGAAGTTGAAGGCGCGAGAGTCGAGGCGTCAGGCGCTACTCGAGCGCGCTGGCGTCATCCCCGTTGAGCACGCGGAAACCAAAATTTGAGGATCCCGGAAAATCCACTGCTGTCAGTTGACTGGTCGTGTCAAGAGATACCATGGGAGCACTCGGTTTCCGACAGTTTGTTCCACAAAGATTTCCACTCGGATCGTTGCTCAGTGAAGATAAAATGGATCGAGGCAGACAACGCCAAAGTGACATCCGTTCCAGTCGGATCCAAACTTCAAGCACCACTTCGTCGTTCCAACCCCAATCCATTCAGGGACTAATGATGGGGTTATAGTCCTAGGGTAGGGTCATAGGCCTGCCCTATAAGTCCTACCCAAGGACTACCCCTCATAAGGGACAAGACCCTTAGTCAGTTTCGACTGAATTAAGGAGTCCCCATCATCCAGTCGGCAACAGGTCCTCGACCATCCAGTCGGAGACTAGCATTCAGAGAACATCCAACTAATCGACTGGATGCCACTCGGGGCACCGTAACCCCCCTGGAGGGAAACGGTCGTACGTTTCCCTGTGCATTTATTAGCATTTAGGACGTACGTTACTGGTAACGTACGCATTCAATCGCCACTAGTCCACCCCTGTAACAGAACCGTTGTGGAGGACAGCGCACTCTATGTAAGCCACCCTCCCCCTCTGGTGCAGGGGTTAGCAACTCATTTGTATTCCATATTCCACTCGATAACAAGCTCCCAGAGCACTGAGACGTAGGGCTATTACCTTCACCACAGAGGGGTCTGAACTCATACAACCTCGCCGTAGCCAAGGCTCTGCCCATCCTTTTCGTACCCTACACATCTACTGTCAGGCTTATACCCACGACAGCGTCCCTCTGTGAAGGGCCTATCATTTACTTTTATGTATTTACTTTCATGCAAGAGTCAAAGTTTTTCTCTCTATTCCTTTTTGTTTTCTCCTTTGGACAGCATCATGTGGTGAGGAAAGATCTAGGCACATATATCCACTTGAATATGGGTAGCATGAGTTATTATTGTTGATATCACCCTTGAGGTGAATTCGTTGGGAGGCGAAACTATAAGCCCCTATCTTTCTATGTGTCTGGTTGAAACATTTTTCTCATGTGTACGCGGCAAGTGTTAGCAATCATAGAAGACCAAATGATGGTTGAGTATGTGGACTTGCCTAAAGGCTCCGATATGTGACCATCCTCAAAAGTTGATGAATTGTAGTTGCAAAGTTGACTGAGAACATAGTTTGTTAGTTTCCAATAGAGTTATGATTTATACTTCGATGTTGTGATGAATTCTCACTTGTTCATGAGAAGCCTATGATAAAAGTTCTATGATAGAAGTTTTATTTTAAAGTTTGTTGCTGTTATAATAAGTTACATGATGCTGCTATGTCCGCATTTTTGTTTTTATCGACACCTCTCTCTCTAAGCATGTGGACATGTTTCTCGATTTCGGTTTTCGCTTGAGGAAAAGCGAGGCATAAGCTTGGGGGAGTTGATACGTCCATTTTTCATCATGTTTTCCTACTGTTATTTATGTTGTTTTATTGTATAATAATGCTTTTTGGAGTAATTCTAATGCCTTTTTTCTCATATTATGCAAGGTATACACAAAGGGGGAGAATTCTGGCAGCTAGAAATCTGGACGTGAAAAAGCTATGTCAAGCTACCTCTTCTACACAACTCCAAATGAGCTGAAACTTTACGAGGAATTTTTATGGAATATTTGAGGAATATTGGACCGTTTGTTTGAACTAAGAGATGAAACCGGGATAGCCGCCTCCATGCTTTGCCAGAAGCTCATACTCTTCGATGGAATCATTTTGGATCACCGCTCCATCCGAGAATTTGGCGACGTATCGGTTGTATGAAATATCCGGGAATAAGAGCAGTTCGAAGAAATTAGAAGTTATGGAACTTACTTGATTTATGGCCACACTTTTCTTAGGTTGTTCAAGATATACAACGAAATGTTTCTCCATTCTTCAACATCCAACGTTATTGGTTTCGAAGCACCGGCTGGTGCGAGCTTCCCTTTGAATAGGCTGAGGTTGGATCCACCTTTTTTAGGGTCTGCATCATTGTACCGAGGCTTCAGATTATGCAAATGATGATTTTTGGCTTCGTAGTGTGCTGTCACAAAGTTTGCCACCTCCTCTGTAATGAATGCCTCAGCCATTGATGCTTCAATTCTACGCTTATTTTTACATTTAGCTCGAAGCGTCTTCTGCATCCTCTCAGTTGCATAGCACCAACGATTTTGCATGGGCCCACCCAATCTTGCCTTGGTCGGTAGACGTCAAATCAAATGTTGCATTGGATTAAAGAAGCCCGGCGGAAAGATCTTCTCTAACTTGCACAGCAACTTCGGTGCAAACTCCTCCATGTCATCTACCACGCCAGGCGACAATTCTTTCGCACAAAGAACACGGAATCAATAGCTCAGCTCCGCCAGTATTAGCCATTCATCCTCAGGAATAAAGCCACGTAACATCAGCAGCATTACCCTCTCAAGCCATATGTGCTAATCATGACTCTTGAGACCAAGATTTTTAATTTTTCAAGACTCGCTCCCCTCTTTAGATTCACTGCATACTCATCGAGGAACATCAAGTGCATTTTGACCCACAATATAATTTCCCTCATAGCTGGCCTTCCAAGATTAAACCAGGCCTTTGGCTTCGACCACTTCTGCTTTCCTTTGCCTTCTCACATGTTTTGTAACGGTCTGTGACATAGTGTCTCTTGATCGACTCTAGCCTTAGTATTATCCTTTGTCTTCTCATCTATGTCGAACAATGTACCAAAAATAGCCTCTCCGATATTCTTTTCAGTGTGCATCATGTTGATATTGTGTGGAAGAAGGAGGTCTTTGAAGTAAGGTAGATCCCACAAGCATGGCTTGTGAGTCTAGGCGTGTTTTGAATTATACCCCTTGAAATACCCTGGACGCTCAGGATCAAGCTCAAGGGCATTTAACTGATCCAGGATCTGTTGGCCTGTCAACACAGGTGGTGCCAAGTTTTTGACAACTTTACCTTTGGTAAAGTTCTTCTTGTCTTTTCTAAACTGATGGTCAGGATCGAGGAACTGTCTATGCAAGTCAAAGCAAGAATACTTCCGACCCTCCTGCAACCAATGAAACTGAAGAGATGTCTTGCATGTGGGGCACGGGAACCTTCCATGCACACACCATCCAGAGAATAGCGCATACGCCGGCAAGTCATGCATAGAGTACATGTACCACACATGCATTTTGAAGTTTTCTTTTGTAGCGGCATCGTATGTCTTGACCCCATTGTCCCAACTTCTTGCAATTCATCCTTAAGCGGCGGCATGTACACATTCATATTCTTCCCCGGATAATTGGGCCTTGGAATTATCAACATCAGAAATATGTTCTTTCTTTGCATAATCTACCCGGGGGGGGAGATTGAGTGGAATGACAAATACATGCCAACTACTGTATTGGGTTGCCGTCATGCCCAAGGGATTAAAACCGTCTGTGGCGATGCAAACTCAAGGATTCCTTGGATCTACCGCTTTATCCTGATGCAATCCATCGAAAATTTTCCACGCTTCCCCATCCGATGTGTGTACCGCCATCTTATTCCCATCCGCATCTAGTTCGGTTCTTTTGCCCATTTTGTGCCATGTTATCTGTCTGGCTGTCTCTTCGACCATGAAAAGACGTTGAAGCCTTGGTATGATTGGCATATACCGAAGAACACTAACTGTGATTTTGGTCTGCCTCTTCTCACCCATACCGTTGTCTACCACAAGATACCTGCAAGACTCACAATTGGGACAATAGTCCAAGTGTGCATACTCCTTCCTAAATAAGACACATCCTTTCTCACATGCATCTATCTTCCCATAGGGCATCTTAAGTACACGAAGTATTTTGTTCGACTGGTACATGTTTCCAGGCATGACATGGCCTTTGGGTTGAAAGCGTCCAAATAGTGTCATCATCACGTCATAGCATTCTCTTCCCAAGTTGAACTGAGCCTTCAGAGCCATTACTTGTGCAATGGCATCCAGATGACAAAAGCTTAGTGTTCTCGTGGAGAGGACGTTTTGAAGACTCCAACATTTCATAGAAGGCCTTTGCAGATTCCTTCATCTCATCTTCTGAATCCCGAGCATCATCAAAGTCTTACACCATGTGTTCGATCCTGGTACCATGCTCGTTGGTGCGACGACGAACCACCTCAGCTCTGGTGCGTTGCATAGACTCACCATGAAATGTCCAAACCGTATAATTAGGCTTAAAACCCTTCCTCTGTAGGTGTTTAATCGTTACAGCCTCTGTCCTCTTTTTATAGTTGTCACATTCAGGACAAGGGCACCAGTTTGTTTCCTGGCCATTTGCAAATGCGGCTTTCACAAACTTCTTGGTTTTTAGAAACCATTCTTTCGTCATCTCTTTCTGACTAGGGTGACCGGTGTACATCCACACACGATCACTCATCTTGCCTAGTTACTAAACACACAAGAATTATATTTATATATAATTCAGCACATATATTCATGAGTTAATCAAGTTCGCCAGTTTTATACGTCCATGCAACCTACACGCTAGTAGGTAAAGATAGGTCCTAATCCCACTCGAGTATGTGTAGATTGGGTTCGTCTTTCCCATGTTTTGCTCCGGATCCAACACAAAATTTTGGCAGCACCTTGCTACTGCGTCAACAGACCTTCCCTCGCAACGGCGCCAGGAATCCTTCTGCTGCAGGCTACGCCTATAGGGACTTCCTTGGCAAATACGCAAAGAATTTCCCCGCGGCCTTGGAGCCTTGCGTTGGTGTTCCCTTGAAGAGGAAAGGGTGATGTAGCACAGCGGCGGTAAGTATTTCCCTCGGTTTGAGAACCAAGGTATCGATCGAGTGGGAGGATTGTGTCAAGTCACAAGTACCTGCACAAACACAAAGAGCTTGCACCCAACGCTATGAAGGGGTTGTCAATCCCTTATAGATTGTTTGCAAAGTGAGAACTAAAAGAAAAAAAGGAAACAAAGCAAAGTAAAAGTGAAAGTGCAGATGATAGTTGTGAATAGACCCGGGGGCCGTAGTGTTCACTAGTGGCTTCTCACATGAAAGCAAGTACACGGTGGGTGAACGAATTACTGTCGAGAAATTGATAGAACCGCGCAAAGTCATGACGTTATCTATGGCAATGATTATATCTATAGGCATCACGTCCAAAACAAGTAGACCGATACTTTCTGCATCTACTACTATTACTCCACACGTCGACCGCTATCCAGCATGCATCTAGCGTATTAAGTTCATAAGAACAGAGTAACGCCTTATGCAAGATGACATTATCTAGATGGACAATCTCATATCTATGATAAAAGCCCATCTTGTTACCCTTGATGGCAACAACATGATGCGTGCCTTGCTGCCCCTTCTGTCACTAGGAAAGGTCACCACACGGTACAAACCCAAAACCAAGCACTTCTCCCATTGCAAGAATCATAGATCTAGTTGGCCAAACAAAACCCAAGACTCGGAGAGACTTACAAGGATATCAAATCATGCATATAAGAAATCAGCAAAGCCTCAAATATAATTCCTAGATAATCTGATCACAAATCCACAATTCATCGGATCTCGACAAACACACCGCGAAAGAGGATTACATCGGATAGATCTCCATGAAGATCATGGAGAACTTTGTATTGAAGATCCAAGAGAGAGAAGAAGCCATCTAGCTACTAACTACGGACTCGTAGGTCTGAAGTGGACTACTCACGAGTCATTGGAGAGGCGATGATGTTGATGTAGAAGCCCTCCAACTCCAAAGTCCCCTCCGGAAGGGCACCCGAAAGGGTCTCCAGATGAGATCTCGCGGAAACGGAAGCTTGCGGCAGCGGAAAAGTGTTTTCGTGGATGCCCTGAGTTTTTCTGTGATTTTAGGGAATATATAGGCGAAAGAGCTAGGGCAGGGGAGCTCCATGGGGGCCACAAGCTTGGTAGCCGCCGGCCCCCTGGTGGCGGCCACAGGGCTTGTGGGCCCCCTGTGGCTCTCCTGCCTTGGCCCTTAAGTCCCCCGATCTTCTTCTGTTCTAGAAAAAATTATTTCGGGGATTTTATTCCGTTTGGACTCCGTTCCAAAATCAGATCTGAAAAGTGTCAAAAACACAGAAAAAACAAGAACTGGCACTTGGCACTGAATTAATAAGTTAGTCCCAAGAAAGATATAAAAGGTATATAAGACATCCAAAGTTGACAAGATAACAGCATGAAACCATCAAAAATTATAGATACGTTTGAGACGTATCACACCTCCCCGTTGTTCTCCTGATACACATCTCCGCTATAAACAGAGAGGATGTGTATCCGGAGAACAATAGGGAGGCACTGACGAAATTATGCATCGGATCTGGAACAAAGCATATGGGAAAACAAACCCAATCTACACATACTTGGGTTTTCCATGGATAACGTTGGACAATTCGGAAGAATTGCGGTTATAAATATATTTAAATGCATGCATATTTATAACTGTAACCCTTTCGAACCGGAGACGCATACTGGTCATGCATACTGATAAATTAATTTAATTACCTACATCTAGCAAGTTTCATCCGAAGACCGACCCACAGCAAATGAAGGGGCGAGGAGGAGATGACATTTCTACTCACCCACGAATGCAGGGGCAGAGCTCGTAGAACGCACGGGGAGGTCTTCGGACAGCACACCTCACAGCGACGAGACAACTGTCACATGTAAATCCACCCGATCAACACAAATATTTTGTGTTCATTAATAAAATGAAAAATATATGACCTAACACAAATATATGACCTATATAGATGTCATCTAGGGTTCCATGAAAAAAATATTTCATGTCGGGGTGTCGTCGAGATGTCCTGTCGGGGCGTCGTGTCGGGGTTTCGGAGCATCGTGTCAGGTGTCGTGGTGTCAGGGTTTCGTTTTCTTCTTCTTCATCTTCTTTTTTCCTCTTCTTCCTTTTCTTCTTCTTATTCTTCCGTCCTTTTCTTCTTCTTCTACGTATTCTTCTTCTTCTTCTTCTCTTCTTCTTCTCTTCTTCTTCTTCTTCTTCTTCTCTTCTTCTTCTTCTTCTTCTTCTTCCTTCTTCCTTCTTTCCCTCATTCCCTCATTCCTCTTCTTCTTCTTCTTCTTCTTCCTTCTTTTCCTTTTTCCTCTTCTTTATTCTTCTCCTTTCTCCTCTTTTTCTTCTTCTTCTTCTTTTTCTCCTCCTCCTCCTCTTCTACTTCTTATTCTTCTTCCCTTATCTACTTAACCTATCACTAAACCTGTCGCTAAACCTATATAGCACTAAACAACAACAAAAAAACAAAAACATAATCTACCACTAAGTAACTAAAAAAGAATCTAGCTACCACTAATTAACAAAAAAAATCTACCACTAAACTACCTACTAAATCTACTAATTAACTAACTAAATATACCAACTAACTAAACATAATCTACCAACTAACTAAACTACCACTAAATCTACTAATTAACTAACCTACCAACTAAACTATATATACCACTAAATCTATTAATTAGCAAAAAAAGAAAAAAATCACCTTGTGCACGGGCAGTGGGCAGCCGGGGCGGTGGGTGACCTGGCCGGTGCTGGTGGAGGAGGGGGTCCGCGGGGAGGAGAGGGCAGTTGCGGACGAGGGGTGACGCAGTGGCGGAGGAGAGGGGGTTGCGGGGAGGAGGGCACCGGGGCGATGGTGGATGAGGGGGCACGGAGAGGAGGGGGCGATGGTGGAGGAGGGGCAAGGTGGTGGAGGAGGGGGTCGCAGGGAGGAGGAGGGGCGAGCTTCGGCGGTGGGTCGCGGGAAGGAGGGAGGGCTAGCTCCGGCGGCGCGGTGGGTTGCGGGGAGAGAGAAGGGGGCGGTGGTGGAACCGTTATGGGTGGGAGAGGGGGTGGGGGTGGGGGTTGACGACGTTAGGTCTATTTGCCTCTTTGTCGTGTGCCCCCCGGCGGCAAAGAGGTATAAGGCATACGGCAAAGAAAGAGGTCGTTAGGGGGGAGAGAGGGGATGCGGGGTGGGCCGCCCTTGCTCTTTGTCGTCTGCCTGAATGCTCTTTGCCGTCAGCTGGCAGACGAGAAAGAGCTGTCAGACGGGAAAGAGTATCTTTGCCATCAGCTTGCTCTTTGCCGTCTGGTTTTTGCTAGCTGATGGCAAAGAGGGTCTTTCCCATCAGCCAGCAGACGGCAAAGAAGCAGCAGATGGCAAATTCTCCGATTCCAGTAGTGTATGATCGTACTTGAGCATTGGGCATAGCTAGTATTTGAGTGTGTTTCATGAATGGATCAATGATTGAGCATGATGGGCTAGGGATAACCTTCTTTAGTGTTGATATTTTGAAAGACATGGTTGCTTGTTGACATGCTTGAGTATTGAAGTCATTATGTTAAAACTAGACTATTGCTTTGAATCACTTACAAGTCCAAATGTCCATGATATACAAAGAAGAAAAGAATTTGATGAACATGTTACGCCGAATTCCACATCAAAAATTCTGTTTTTATCATGTACCTACTCGAGCACGAGTAGGAATTAAGCTTGGGGATGCTCATACGTCTCGAACGTATCTATAATTTTTGCTTGTTCCATGTTGTTATATTATCATTCTTGGATGTTTTACAATCATTTTACTAAAACTTTAAATTATTATTTGGGCTAACCTATTAATGGTTGAAAAATTGCACAAGTCTTGTTTCACACTTTGATTTGTAGGAATTAATTATAAATTGTCGGAAAAAAAACGCAAAGGGAGCCTTGTTGGAGGACTCTGACTCTCCTGAAATGTGTCCACAAATAGTTTTTAGAGATCGTCAGTTTGAACCCCGAGTATAGCGTCAAATGGAAAAGGCTAAAACAAGGAAAGTGTGGGTAATTTTATGTCAATGACTCTGGAATACAAATTCGTCCAAAACGGAGTTCATATGCGATCAGGAGACATGTGTTCTGAAAGAAAATATCTGATTACAGGATCGTGAGAATTGTTGACTTGATTGAGTCCAACTCTTAACATATTTGATATATTCGGCCAAGTCACGACTTTGGAGACTCGTGAGGGTTGTGAGGAGCCCCTAAGAAGGTTCTAGAGCTGCCCGAGAGCCATTGGATCAAGGGTCCATCTATCGGAGGGCCATAGAGCACCACAGAGGAAAATATAAGGAGAGAAAACCCTAATTTTGGTAGAGCCACCAAGAGCCGTGAATTTGCCTCTCCCTTGGCAGCCGCCGAGAAGGGGAGAGGCACCTCCATTGCAGCACCAAGACCAAGGAAGAAGGAGGGGCATGGGGACGCCGCCCTTCACCACCGCCACCGCCCATCACCGGTGTCGTGGCGGCCATCGCCTCCATCTCTTCGGGGATGCACCTCTCGATCAACAAATCTCTCTCTCTCTCACCATGATAATGTGTGAGTAATCTCCTCAGGGCTGAGGGTATGTACTAGTAGCTATGTGTTCAATCTCTCTCTCATGTTCTTCAGATGGCACGATCTTGATGTATTGCAAGCTTTATTAATACAGATTAATCATATGGAGTTTTCCCCTGTGTATCTTCTTGTGATGAATTGAGTTTTCCCTTTCAAGTTTTTCTTATCGGATTGAACCTTTAAGGATTTGAGAACACTTGATGTATGTCTTGCGATGGGATATCTGTGGTGACAATGGGATGTTCTATTGTTCCACTTGATGTATGTTTTGGTGATCAACTTGCGGGTTCTGTGACCTTGGGAATCTATGCATAGGGGTTGGCACATATTTTCGTCTGGACTTTCCGGTAGAAACTTTGGGGCACTCTTTGAAGTTATTTGTGTTGGATTGAACATGATGAATCTGAAATTATGTGATGTATATTGTATAATCATGCCCATGGGTACTTGTGGTGACATTGGAGTATATAGGTGACATTAGGGTTTTGGTTGATGTGAATCTTAAGGTGTTATTTTAGTATGAACTCTAGGGTTGTTCGTGATACTTATAGGGATAGCTCACAAGATTGATCAGAAAAGATAACTTTCAGGTGGTTTCGTACCCTACAATAACTTCTTCGTTTGTTCTCCGCTATTTTTAAGTTTGGAGTGAACTCTTTGACATACATGTGGGATTTATATATGATTCAATTATGTTAGTATTGTTGAGAGAACTTGCACTAGTGGAAGTCTGGACTCTAGGCCTTGTTTCCAAGCATTTATACAATGTTTTGCTCGCTGTTTACTATTTGTTACCTTGGTGTTTTTATATTTTCAAATTACAAAAACCTATATCTACCATATCTTTGCCAAACTAGTGCACCTATACAATTTACCATTGCATTGGGTGTATTGGGAGACAAGAGACTCTTTGTTATTTGATTGCAGGGTTGCTTGAGAGAGACAATCCTCATCCTACGCCTCCCATGGATTGATAAACCTTAGTTCATCCACTTGAGGGAAATTTTCTAATGTCCTATAAAACTCTGCGCTTGGAGGCCCAACACGAAGGTTGTGTAGGAGACATCAGTGTGCACTCCCATGGATTCCCATGAATGCTCCCACTATACTTCGCCACCATACAAACCAATTTCCATCCAGGTAGTTCATTAAAGTCTGGGTCTTGATTACTACTTTGTCACTCATATCTCAATGTGAAAACACTCCCTAATCCACATCTACTTTGGGGAAGCATTAGTAATTTACTACGGTGGCGACAAAGTTGTATGGTTCAGACCTACCTCATATGAACTACTGGGTGCAAGCATAGCCATGAGACATAAAATTCCTACCATGCAATCCTACGACAAAGGACTATGTGCATATAAATACATAAGCAAAACATGTATGATCAAGATGTAAACTTGCCTTGGTACTAAAAGTAAAGTTCTAATGAATCATAGTACTCCGCTTCCCACTCCGGAGAATCTCACGCACAGGTAAAATAAATACACATAAAAAATATTATTAAAATTCAAATTAACATGCAACACAAATATTCGAAAAATCCGAATAAAATCCAACACATATAAATATCGTGCAATTTTTTAAAGTTTATAACGAAGGTGTGAAAATATGGTTCGAAACATGATGTGCACTAGTGTCCCTGCAAGGCATACTAGTAAAACTTTCAAGAACAGAAGCTAATAATGTGGAAAAATAGCGTGGCACTGATCCAAGTCATAGGATTTATCTTGGGTGACGAAGTGCAAAAATATTCAGTTTAAACAGGCTTACGGTTTGCAAGATATGGCCTAATAGAGTTTGAATTCATATCTGAAATAAATTCAAATTTGAACTTGCAAAAATTTGCAATGATAGGTTCTATGGATATAGCTATTTCAGACAAAGAATTTGGCGTTGGTTTCATCTCGTTTGGATCTACGGTTAAAAAGTTGAGGCTATTTGAAAATTTGAAACAAATCTGCTGAAAATGGTGAAAACTAAAGGTTCGCGGCTAGAGCGCGACGTGGACGGCCCTGGTTGATTGGATACATTCACTCTGGACGCCAAGCGGTGGACATCCGCATATTATCAAATATAAAGGAAACCGGCCCGATTGTTGTTTTTTTATAATAAAACCGCGGTTAATCCGCATACCAGTTAAAAAAAGAAACCTAGATCGAATCCACCGGTTCGATCTGACTAAAAAAGAGCTAATCTATTCTACGTGAACAAAACAAGGGGGTCATGCTCTAGGTCTGCCGCCAATTGTAGGAGTGGATCGCTCTGATTGCTTCCAGCACCTTGTTGAGAGAATTCTGAGTAAGATGAGAGGATGGAAAGAGAAGCTTCTCTCGGTGGGGGGGGAGAGAAATATTGCTCAAAGCAGTAATACAAGCTATCCCCTCGTATGCCATGTCTGTTTTCAAACTACCAAAGGAGATATGTAATGAGATCACATCGGCAATCTCAAAGTACTGGTGGGGTGATGAAGAGCAGAAAAAACACATGCACTGGTTTGCATGGTGGAAAATGCGTGTGCCGAAAGAGAAAGGAGGTATGGGTTTTAGAGACATCCAATGTTTTAACCTAGCTCTCCTAGCAAAACAATCTTGGAGGCTTCTAAGCTACCCAGATTCACTGTGTGCAAGGGTTCTCAAGGCCAAATATTACCCACATGGTGATCTGCTTAACTGTACCCTAAAAAAGGGGAGCTCATACACATGGCAAAGTGTGTGGAGTGGGTTACAAACATTTAGACAAGGCATCATATGGCGTGTGGGAGATGGAGCTTCAATCAAAATCTGGGAGGATCCGTGGATACCTAGCAGCCCCAACAAAAAACCTATGACTCCACGGAATAATATTGTGCTAACTAAAGTTTCTGAACTTATAGATGTGGATAGCAGATCATGGGATGAGGAGCTCATCACGGATATTTTCTGGCCAATTGATGCACAGCGCATTTTGAATATTCCCCTGGCGGTGGGGATGATGGATGACTTCGTTTCCTGGCACCCGGATAAGCGAGGCATTTTCTCTGTGAGATCGGCATATCACCAAGAATGGGATAACCAACATGGGCGAAAGTTGAGGAGGACGAATACAAATCATTCCTCAGGTAATAACCCTATTTGGAGAACCATATGGAAGTTGAGGCTGCCCGCAAAGATCAAAATCCATATATGGAAATCATTACTAGGAGCTATACCATGCTATGGGGTTTTGGCAAATCAACACATCATGACCAGCTCTCAATGCCCGCTTTGCTCAATGGATTGTGAAAGTATTAAGCATGCTTTTTTCCAGTGCCCTAGAGTACAGGAAGTATGGAGGGTTCTTGGTCTCCTGGAACTGGTGAATCAAGTTTGTGATCTGGAGCAGGACGGGAGTGCGGTCCTATCTGAACTGTTACTCTCTAAGAGCACCATCAAAGCAAATATTTTGGATGTTGACAGTGCTGAACTAATTGCAACGACGGTCTGATATGTCTGGTGGGAAAGGAGGAGCTTTACTCATGGTGAACATGTAGCTGAACCACCAAGTTCTGCACATGCAATATCGACACTTGTGAAGAACTTCGTAAGGGCAAGGAAGAGGAGCCCACGTGCTGTCCGACATGGATGGCAACGGGTTGGCTTAGGAGGTGGTTCGGGAATAGACCAAGCATTATCGTTGATCAAGAGGTTATTCAGTAGAATCTCAGCTTGTTCTATAGTTCGTTCCTTAAAAACACAACCGGCACAACTATCTAGGTGGTCTCTAGAAGCATCGGTAAGTCCGTTATAGAAGATATCAAGTATCTCGTTCTTCTTAAGAGCGTGATCAGGCAAAGCATTCTGTAGCTGGATGAGCCTCCCCCAAGCTTGTGGGAGACTCTCTTCTTTGAGTTGAGGAAAGTTGTATATTTCCTGCAAGGCAGCTTGCTTCTTATGGGCAGGGAAATATTTCTCACAAAAGTAATAGACCATTTCCTGGGGACTACTCACACATCCAGGAGCAAGAGAAGTGAACCAGGCTTTAGCGTCATCCTTTAGAGAGAAAGGAAACGACTTAAGGATATAGTAGTAGCGGATCTTCTCCTCACTAGTGAGAAGGGTGGCTATATCGTGTAGTTTGGTAAGATGGGCTACGACCGTCTCAGACTCATAACCGTGGAAAGGATCAGATTCGACTAGAGAGATTATCTCAGGGTCGACAGAGAATTCATAATCCTCATCGGTGATAAAGATAGGTGAAGTGGCAAACTTCGGGTCGTATTTCATCCTAGCTTTCAGACATTTTTCCTTCCACTTGAGAAGTAATTTCTCAACGTCATAGGCATCCTTACACGTAAGAAAATCCTCAGCTATCTCTCCCTCCATAACATAACCCTCAGGTATATCAGGCAATTCATATCTAGGAGAGCTAGATCTAGCAGGAGCAAAAGCATGTTCTATCTCAATAGTATCGGCAGTTTCAGAAGCATCACGAGCATTGGCAGTAACTCTAGCAATATGAGCATCAAGGAATACCCCTAGTGGCATATCAGGCAAAGTAGTATCTTTAGCAGTATCAAGTATAGCATCATCAGGAAAAATAGCATCTCTAGCAGTATCAAGCATAGCATCATGGATAGCAGTACAGGCATAACATCTCTAGCAGTATCAGGCATAGCATCTCTAGCAGTATCAGGCATAGTAGCATCATAAGCATCATCAATAGCAGTAGCATCTCTAGCATCATCTAGCACAGGCGACATATCAAGATTTCTAGCAGGAGGTGGTGTCGCAAACTTACTCATAACTGAAGGTGAATCAAGTGCAGAGCTAGATGGCAGTTCCTTACCTCCCCTCGTAGTTGACGGCAAGACTTTGGTTCTTGGATCTTTCAGATTCTTCATAATAATCAACAGATATAAATCCCAAGTGACTCAGAGAATATAGCTATCCCTCCCCGGCAGCGGCGCCAGAAAAATGCTGTTGACGGGCAACTATTCCTGACTTGATGCCTCCTCGGCAACGGAGCCAGAAAAGAGCTGCTCCCAGTTGCTCAACAATTAGCAATTGTCTTGCGATGGCCCACCAGCGTGTGGGATCGCGGCAGTTTTCGAGGGTAGAGTATTCAACCCAAATTTGTTGGTTCGACACGATGGGAGTGAAAGGATATTCTCCAGTATTAGCAGTTGAGGTGTCGGCTCAAACACACCTGAAAGATTAGTATCTGCAAGCAGGATATAAGCAGCAAAGGTAGTATGATAGCAACGATGCTAGAAACGATCTGTTGACGAGGCAGACTATTCCTAACTGTTGTATCAATGGCGCCAGAAAAGTATTGTAGCAGGTAGTAGCAGTGTAACAAGTAACAAAAGTGGCAAGGAACAATAGTAGTGACAGCAGTAGCGAGTAGCAGCAGTAGCGAGTAACAACAGTAGCAAGTAGCAGCAGTAGCGAGTAACAGCAGTAGCAATTAACAGTAGTAGCAACAGTAGTGGCAGCAGCAGGAGCAGGACAAAGCAAGTAACAGCAGCAGAGAAAAGCAAGTAACAGTAGCAGCAATAGTAGTAACAGCAGCAGAGCAAGTAACAGTAGCAGCAAGTAACAATGGCAGTGGGACAAACTCGTAGGCAATGGATCGGTGATTTGTTGGATGACATTCATCATGCAACAGTTATAACTGGCTAGCTCCCGTTCGTCAATGTGATGTAGGCATGCATTCCGTGTGTAGTCATATGTGCTTAGGGAAAAGAACTTGCATGGCATCTATTGTCCATCCCTCCCGTGGCAGCGGGGTCCAAATGGATACTACGGGATATTAAGGTTCTCCTTTTAATAAAGAACCGGACCAACGCATTAGCACATGGTGAACACACGAACTCCTCAAACTATGGTCATCACCGGGAGTGGTTCCGGTTATTGTCACTCCGGGGTTGCCGGATCATAACAGATAGTAGGTAACTACAACTTGCAAGATCGGATCTAAAACACACATATATTGGTGACAACATAATAATTTCAGATCTGAAATCATGGCACTCAGGCCCTAGTGACAAGCACTAAGCATATCAAAGTAGTAGCAACACCAATCTCAGAACATAGTGGATACTAGGGATCAATCCCCATCTAAACTAACTCAATTACATGATAGATCTCATCCTACTCATCACCGCCCAGTGAGCCTATGAATAGATTACTCATGAACGATGAAGAGCTTCATGGAATTGGAGAGGGAAGAAGGTTGATGATGACTATGGCGACGATCTCCTTGATCTGGAGCCCAAAACGGACTCCAGATCTGCCCTCCAGAGCAAGAACAGGATGTGGCGGCGCCTCTGGATCGTGAAACGCGATGAAATCTTCTCTCTTGATTTTTTTCAGGACGAAAGGGAATATATAGAGCTGAGTTTGGAGGCAGTGGAGTCTCGTGGGCCCCACAAGCCCTGACGGCGCGGCCTGGGGGGTGGCCGCGGCCACAGGGCTTGTGGCCCACTGGCTCACCCCCTCCGGTGGATCTTTGCGCAAGTATTTTTCATATTTTCCAGAAATATTCTACATAAATTTTGAGGACATTCCAAGAACTTTCATTTCTGCACAAAAACAACACCATGGCAATTCTGCTGAAAACAGCGTCAGTCCGGGTTAGTTCCATTCAAATCATGCAAGTTAGAGTCCAAAACAAGGGCAAAAGAGTTTGGAAAAGTAGATACGATGGAGATGTATCAAGGCCTTGTTTTGGCTATAAGCATGTGGAGAGTTTAGCATGGATTGCATCAAGGAAATGCATTCATTCAAGGAGCAACTATCATAATTGAATCCTTGAAATCCAAAGTAGTAATTTCATTACTACTCAAAGTTTTAATGTCTTCTACTCCACTTTCAATGCTTTTAGCATCAAGATAGATGGACTCCGAATCATTGGGTGTTTTTCAACCAAAGTGGATTCATATCCAGGCCCATCATCATTAGGTTTAACACAAGGAAACAAAGATTCAATGGGAGTCACACCAAGCACTTTAAGATCTTCGTGATTCTTATCACGAGAACACGCCTTTTTAAGCCATTCATGTCTAGCACGAATTTGGGCGGTTCTTTCTTTGCTCTCAATCATGGAAACACGCATAGCTTTCAAAGTTTCATCCATATTGATCTTGGGAGGAGCACATCTAACTTTCAAAGCATCAATATCACTAGACATTCTATCAACGCTCTTAGCCAAATCGTCAATTTGGGTACTTTTTCCTCTATGGACGCATTGAAAATATTTTGCGAGTTGATAAACTCTTTGATATTACTCTCTAGATCAGAGGGTAATCTATTGTAATTTACATGAGTATTGTTGTAGGAGTTGCCAAAGTTATTAGAGGAGTTACTAGGAAAAGGCCTAGGAACATAGTTTCCTCTAAAAGCATTGTTGTTGCCAAAATTATTCCTACCAACAAAATTAACGTCCAAGCTAGCATTGCTACTCTCAATCAAGGAAGAAAAGGGCATATCATTAGGATCTAAAGGAGCACTTCTACTAGCAACCAAATTCATTAACTCATCCATCTTAGCACTCAACGAGTTAATTTGTTCTATAGCGTGTACCTTTTTACTAGTAGGTGACCTTTCAGTGTGCCACTAAGAGTAGTTCGTCATGATATTGTCTAGGAGTTTTGTGGCTTCCCCTAACGTGATTTCCATGAACGTTCCACCTGAGGCGGAGTCCAAGATGTTTCTAGAAGCGAAATTCAAGCCAGCGTAGAAGATTTGTATAATCATCCAAAGACTCAAGCCATGAGCGGGACAATTTCTAATCATCAATTTCATCCTCTCCCAAGATTGTGCAACATGTTCATGATCAAGTTGCTTAAAATTCATGATATCATTACAGAGAGAGATAATCTTAGCCGACGGAAAATACTTGGATATATAAGCATCTTTGCACTTATCCCAAGAATCGATACTATTTTTGGGCAAAGACGAAAACCAAGTTTTTGCTCGATCTCCCAACGAGAAAGGAAAAAAGCTTAAATTTAATCACATCATTATCCACATCTTTCTTCTTTTGCATATCGCAAAACTCAATGAACGTATTGAGATGGGATGCGGCATCTTCACTAGGAAGGCCGGAAAATTGCTCTTTCATAACAAGATTCAGCAAAGCGGCATTGATTTCGTATGACTCCGCACTAGTGGCGGGAGCAATCGGAGTACTAGTAAAATCATTATTATTAGTATTCGAGAAGTCATAAAGTTTTGTGTTTTCAGTCATGTGACTTCGGCAAGCAAGCAAGCACACAAGCGAACAAAGAGCAAGCGAGAAAAGGCCGAACGAAAAGGCAAACAAAACAGGCAAATTGGTGAAGTGGGGGAGAGGAAAACGAGAGACAACTGGCAAACAAAGTAAATGCAAGAGATGGGTTTGCGACACTTACATGGATGAGTTCTTGACTTGATCCTCCCCGGCAACGGCGCCAGAAATCCTTCTGCTACTTCTCAAACAACGGCGCCAGAAATTGACACGTTGACGGAGACTTGCTTGCATTGGTTTTTCCCTTGAAGAGGAAAGGGTGATGCAGCACAGGAGGAGTAAGTATTTCCCTCAGTTTGAGAACCAAGGTATCAATCCAGTAGGAGAATCTCGTCAAGTCCAAGGTACCTGCGCAAACACAAAAGAGCTTGCACCCAACGCTATAAAGGGGTTGTCAATCCCTTCAAGATTGATTGCAAAGTGAGATCTGATGGCGGAAAGTGCAACAAAGAAAAAGAGTAAGGCTGGAAATATGGTGTGGAGTAGACCCGGGGGCCATAGTGTTCACTAGAGGCTCCTCTCAAAATAGGAAGTGTTATGGTGGGTGAACCAATTACTGTCGAGCAATTGATAGAACCGCGCAAAGTCATGACGATATTTAAGGCAATGATCATACATATAGGCATCACGTCCGAGACAAGTAGACCAATACTTTCTGCATCTACTACTATTACTCCACACATCGACCGCTATCCAGCATGCATCTTGTGTATTGAATTCATGACGAACAGAGTAACACCTTAAGCAAGATGACATGATGTAGAGGGATAATCTCGAACCAATGATGAAAACCCCATCTTTTTACCCTTGATGGCAACAACATGATGCGTGCCTCGCTACCCCTTCTATCACTGGGTGAGGTCACCGCATGGTATGAACCCAAAACCAAGCACTTCTCCCACTGCAAGAATCATAGATCTAGTTGGCCAAACAAAACCCACAACTCGAAGAGAATTACAAGGATACGAAATCATGCATAAGAGAGATCAGAAGAAACTCAAATAAGATTCATAGATAATCTGATCATAAATCCACAATTCACCGGATCTCGAAAAACACACTGCAAAAGAAGATTACATCGGATAGATCTCCATGAAGATCATGGAGAACTTTGTATTGAAGATCCAAGAGAGAGAAGAAGCCATCTAGCTACTAGCTATGGACTCGTAGGTCTATGGTGAACTACTCACGCATCATCGGAGAGGTCATGGTGTTGATGAAGAAGCCCTCCGTATCAGAATCCCCCTCCGGTAGGGCACCAAAACGTGCCCCAGATGGGATCTTGCGGAGACAGAAGCTTGCGGCGGCGGAAAAGTACTTTCGATGATCTCCTGATTTTTTCTGGGATTTTAGGGAATATATAGGCGGAAAACCTAAGGCACGGGAGCCACGGGGAGCTCACAAGCCTAGTAGCTCCCCTAGGCCGGGCTTGGTGGGCTTGTGACCTCCTCGGAGGTCCCCTGCCTTGGTTCTCGAGTTTCCCGTGCGTCTTCTGTTATGGAAAAAAAATCATTCCGTAGATTTTATTCCGTTTGGACTCCGTTTAAAATTCTCCTCTGAAAAGGGTCAAAAACACGGAAAAAACAGGAACTGGCACTTGGCACAGAGTTAATAAGTTAGTCCAAAAAACATAAAAAAGGCATACAAAACATCCAAAGTTTGACAAGATAATAGCATGAAACCATCAAAAATTATAGATACGTTGGAGACATATCAGTACCTTGTTTCGATGACTAATAAATTTTTGCAATAAGTATGTGATTTCTTTATGACTAATGTTGAGTCCATGGATTTTATGCACTCTCACCCTTCCACATTTGCTAGCCTCTCTAGTATCGCGCAACTCTCGCTGGTGCGTTAAACCCACACTTCCTCAAAACATATACCATACCTACCTATTATGGCATTTCCATAGCCATTCTGCGATATTTTGCCATGCAACTTCCACGGTTTCATTTATTATGACAAGCACCATCATTGCATATTGGTTTTCATGATCGTAAGATAGCTAGCATGATGCTTTCATGTTTTTAATGTCATTGCTACGCTAGATCATTGCATATCCTGGTACACTGCAAGAGGCATTCATATGGAGTCGTATTTTGTTCTAGTATTGAGTTGTAATTATTGAGTTGTAAGTAAATAAAAGTGTGATGATCATCATTATTAGAGCATTGACCCATGTGAGGAAAGGATGATGGAAGCTATGATTCCCTCACAAGTTGGGATGAGTCTCCGGACTTTATGAAAAATAAAAGAGGCCACAGAAGCCCAGAAAAAAGAGGCCAAAGAAGCCCACCAAAAAAATGAGAGAAAAGAGAGAAGGGGCAATGCTACTATTCCTTTTTCCACGCTTGTGCTTCAAAGTAGCACCATGATCTTCATGATAGAGAGTCTCCTATATTGTCACTTTCATATACTAGTGGGAATCTTTCATTATAGAACTTGGCTTGTATATTCCAGTGATGGGCTTCCTCAAATTGCCCTAGGTCTTCGTGAGCAAGCGAGTTGGATGCACACCCACGTAATTTATTTTTGAGATTTCATACACTTATAGCTCTACTGGCAATCCCTACTCACTCACATTGATATCTATTGATGGGCATCTCCATATCCCGTTGATACGCCTAGTTGATGTGAGACTATCTCCTTCTTTTTGTCTTCTCCACAACCTCCACCATATTCTATTCCACCTATAGTGCTATACCCATGGCTCACGCTCATGTATAGCATGAAAGTTAATTTTTTTTTGAGAATACTAAAGTATGAAACAATTGCTTGGCTAAAACCGGGGTTGTGCATGATTTAATACTTTGTGTGATGAAGATGGAGCATAGTCAGACTATATGATTTTGTAGGGATAACTTTCGTTTAGCCATGATATTTTGAGAAGACATGATTGCTTTATTAGTATGCTTGAAGTATTATTGTCTTAATGTCAAATGAGAGACTATTGCTTTGAAACACTCGTGTCTTAATATTCATGCCATGATTATATTATATGATCAAGATTATGCTAGGTAGCATTCCACATAAAAAGTATCTTTTTTATCATTTACCTACTCAAGGACGAGCAGGAATTAAGCTTGGGGATGCTGATACATCTCCATCTTATTTATATTTTTGATTGTTTCATGCCAATATTCAACAACTTTCATATACTTTTGGAAACTTTTATACTATTTTTGTGACTAACATATTGATCCAGTGCACAGTGCCAGTTCCTATTTGTTGCATATTTTTTTCATAGAAAATACATATAAAACGAAGTACAAACGGGATTAAAACTTACGGAGATTTTTTTGGAATATATGTGAATTTTAGGAAGTGGAATCAACGGTAGGTGGTGCCCTAGGGGCCCACAAGCCAGAGGGGTGTGGCCTGGGGGGGGGGGGTAGGGTGCGCCAGGCTGGCATGTGGCCACCCTGTAAGGCAGTTGCTGCCCTTATTTCGCCGCAAGAAAGCTAATATCCGGATAAAAATTGTCTTCAAATTTCAGCCGAGTCGGAGTTACGGATCTCCGACAATATAAGAAACGGTGAAACGCCAGAATCTGGAAGGCAGAAGAACGCAGAAACAAAGAGAAACAGCGAGAGAGATCCAATCTTGGAGGGGCTCTCACCCCTCCGCCGCCATGGAGACCAAGGACCAGAGGGGAAACCCTCCTCCCCTCTAGGGGAGGCCAAGTAAGAAGAGGAAGGAGGGGGCTCTCTCCCCTATCTCCCGATGGCATCGGAACACCGTCGGGGCCATCGTCGTGACGGCGATCTTCACCAACAACTTTGCCTCGTCATCACCAACTCTCTCCCCCTCTATGCAGTGGTGTAACACCCCTTATCCCCACTGTAATATATAATTAAACATGGTACTCAACGCTATATATTATTTCTCAATATGATGTATTGCTATCTTATGATGTTTGACTAGATCCGTTTTGTCCTTTGGGTTGATTGATGATCATGATTGGTTTGAGTTGCATGTTTTATTATTGGTGTTGTCCTATGGTGCTCTCCATGTCGCTCAAGAGTGTGGGATCTCCGTTGTAGGATGTTGCAATGTGTTCATGATTTGCCTATGGTGGGTTGCTTGAGTGACAAAAGCATAAACCCAAGTAGGTGGGTTGTTGCATATGGGAGTAAAGAGGACTTGATACCTTATAATGCTATGGTTGAGTTTTACCATAATGATCTTTAGTAGTTGTTGATGCTTGCTAGAGTTCGAATCATAAGTGCATATGATCCAAGTAGAGAAAGTATGTTAGCTTATGCCTCTCGCTCATAAAATTGCAATAATGATTACGGGTCTAGTTATCGATTGCCTAGGGACAAATAACCTTCTTGTGACAAACAGATCTGTGGTAAGACCAACTTAGTTGTTTCTTTATGTTATGCCTCTCCCTAGTTTTTATTTATGTGTTCTTTATTTTCTTGCAAACCTATCCTATCACGCCTACAAAGTACTTCTAGTTTCATCCTTGTTCTAGGTAAAGCGAATGTTAAGCGTGCGTAGAGTTGTATCGGTGGTCGATAGAACTTGAGGGAATATTTGTTCTACCTTTAGATCCTCTTGGGTTTGACACTCTTACATATCGAGAAAGGCTACAGTTGATCCCTTATACATGTGGTTATCAGTGCTCATAGCGAGAGGGGAGTTCGCCATATCGATAAGCAAACAAGAGATCTAGCAAGAAAGCGGCAAAAGGAAAGAAGGCAAATGAAAATACAAATTTTGTGAAGTGGGGGAGAGGAAAACAAGAGGCAAATGGCAAATAATGTAATTGCAAGGAGATGAGAGTTTATGTGTAGGAACCTGATAAATCTTGATTCCCCGCTGATTTGCGTTGGTTTCCTTCCAAGCTTAAAGGGTGATGTAGCACTGCGACGACAAGTATTTCCCTCAGTTATGAAACCAAGGTATAAATCGAGTAGGAAGATCCACAAGACTATGTAAGCGGTACCTGCACACAAATAACAAATCCTCGCAACCCAACGCGTGTAGGGGTTGTCAATCCCTCTTGGGTAAAATAAAACGGTAAAAGGATAGATTGATAGAAGCAAATAGAGTGATGGTAAATAGAACACATCACAGTATTTTTGGGATTTTTGATAATATAGATATGAAAATAAAAGAGAAAATAAAATGGAAACATGAATAGCAAAATAGAGATTGCAAGCTTGTCAAAAAAATGAGATTGCAAATAGATGATGTAAAATAGACCCGAGGGTCGTAGGTTTTACTAGTAGCTTCTCTCGAGAAAATATCAAACAGTGGGTAGACAAATTAATGTTGGGCAATTGATAGAAAATAAAATAATTATGATGATATCCAAGACAATGATCATGTATATAGGCATCACGTCCAAGACAAGTAGACCGACTTCTACCTGCATCTACTTCTATTACTCCACACATCGACCGCTATCCACCAAGCATCTAGTGTATTAAGTTCATGGAGAAACAGAGTAATGCTTTAAGAACGATGACTTGATGTAGACAAGATCTATTCATGTAGGAATAGACCCCATCCTTTTATCCTTAATAGCAACGATACATGTGTATCATGTCTCTTTCTATCACTGAGATTAAGCACCGCAAGATCGAACCCATCCCAAAGCACCTCTTCCCATTGCAAGATAAAAAGATCAAGTTAGCCAGACAAAACCCAAATATCGGAGAAGAAATACGAGGCTAAAATAATCAAGATAGTATATAAATTTGTAGATCTGATCACAAACTCACAATTCATCGGATCCCAACAAACACACCGCAAAAGATAGAGTTACCTCAAATAGATCTCGAAGAGACCATTGTATTGAGAAGCAAAATGGGAGAGAAAGCCAACTAGCTACTACCTATGGACCCGTAGGTCTGATATGAACTACCCACGCATCATTGAGGAGCACCGATGAGGATGATGAACCCCTCCATGATTGTGTTCTTCTCCGGAACGATCTCTAGATTGGATTTCTTGGCTTCTGCAACATGCACCAGCTGAAACCATTTTTTGTCTCCTCCTCTAGGGTTTCTTGAATATTGGGGGTATTTATATAGCTCAGAGGCGGTGGAGGAGGTGATCGAGGCCCGCACTACCCATCAGGCCACACTGGGAGCCCTGGGCGCGCCCTGGTGCCTAGTGGGGCCCCTGGGCCTCCTATGGTGATCATCCTTGGTCCATAAGTTTCCTTCTGATCCAAAAAATCCCCAAAAAATTTCGTGACATTTGGACTTCATCCAGTATTGATTTTTTGCGAAGGAAAAAAACAGCAACTCGCACTGGGCACTATGCCAATAGGTTAGTCCCAAAAAATGATATAAAATTGTTATAAAATGATCATAAAACATCTAAGAATGATAATATAACAGCATGGAACAATCAAAAATTAAAGATATGTTGGAGACATATCAGAAAGGAACGAGGATATAGGGGAAATGTAGCTTTTGATTGGTACCGGGGGTGAGGGAGGTAGATATTTCCGCGGTAGACCAAAGTTTTCGTTCTGTGCGGTGAAAAACTGGTGTGGAAAGTGTCATCAGACACAGTCCCTTATTCAGAACTATGTGCGATATCTAAACATCACAAACGAAGCATCTACTTTACCCAGTGTGTGATGAGCTTGAACGTGCAAATTATTTGGAACTGTTTGCGATATCTATACATCACAAACAAAGCATGTACTTTACCCCGCGTGCGGTGAGCTTGAACATGCAATTTTTTTGTGTCCAAGCTTCCGCTGTAAGATTGGATAGTACATTGCACAGGTTCACGCCAACAAATTATGTGTGATGTACTTGAATTTCATTTTCATTTGGAAGACGGAATTGTGATTGACGGAAAATTTTGGTCTGGATTTCCCTGGTTACAATGGTCATCCACGTCGTCGCCTAATTTAACATTAATTGACGACAAGTTGGTATTATGTTTAAGCAGCCAAGAATGTGAGAGGTTTATTGACGCGGACAAGTTCAAGTCAATCTGGGCCTAATGTTGGGGATATTATCCCGCCATGAGACCCGCCCTAGGGGTCTGGGTCAAGACAGTGGCGGATCAACATCTCATACTCAAGATGGGCCCTGAGTTAGGAAGCACAAGGCACAAGGCGTTTACAACAAGAGCCAGCTATGGCCCAAGACAAGAAGAGGGAGACTCACGGCCCATGCAGGAGAAGGGTCGCGAGGGATTTCCTTGCTTAAGGGGCAAGGCGAGTTAGAGACATACCAGGTCATGAATCGTAGCGCGACCCGGACTCTTGTAAAACCTAGAGCCTCGACCTATATATAAAGGCGAGTCTCTAGGGCTGGTGAGATAAGTTAACATCGATCGAGAGCTAGGTCACGCGAATTCACACCCTTGTAATCAATTTCCACATCAATATACACATGGCAGGACATAGGCTTTTACCTCAATCTAAGGGGTCGGACCTGGGTAAACTCGTCTCCTGTTCCCGATCAACCTCTTTGAGTCGCCACATAGTTGTGATGGCTTCACCACTAAGTCCTTTCTCGACGACATCTGCCGTGACAAAACCACGACAATGACTATCATGCTAAATTATCGAATTTTCCAAGGTTGTTTGGTCTATTTAATACACTAATTGAGTTATCTTGCCATTCAGTGTGCATAATTCAAATTTGAACTATAATCACAAGGTCCAGTGCATGAAAATTGGTTGAAAAATCATATATGAGTCCCTCACTACATATTTAGGTCCCATGCAAGAAATGATAATGAGTTTCAAATATCTCAGTGTCTTGGCTTGGCCGCAAACATTGAGAAACTTGGTTTGCAAATTCTCGTAAGTCCAAAATTCGTCAGGAATTCATGAAACTTGGCATGTTGTGTCATGACAAGGGCAGACATATATCGTTATAAAAAATTGTCCAACTTGGATATGTTTTGGCACAAGACTCTTACAAACCGGAGCTTCTCACAAGGAGCTTTGTGGTTTTGTTAGGGAACATGAATGTCACATATGCGGGTGAAACGACGTCTCATGCCTCTTCTCTCCTTGATTTTTTATATAGAAACAATATAGACAAATTGGTGCGGAATTGAAAAATATGAATAAATTAAGGGCTCATCTCACTTTTTAATACATTAATTGAGTTTTTTGTGCATTTAATGATCGTAATTCAAATTTGATCTACAATCACAAGGTCCAGTGCACCAAAATGGGTTCAAAAATCATATATGTGTCCCTCGATGCATGTGTTAGGTCCCATGCAATAAATGGGAATTAATTTCAAGTATCTCATCATCTTGGCTCAACCACAAACATTGAGAAACTTGATTTTTAAATTCACGTAAATCCAACACTCGTCAAAAATACATGAAACTTGGCATGGTATCATGATAAGGCACACATATGCCATGGTAAAAAATACCAACCTCTACACGTTTTGGCATAAGCCACTTACAACCCCGAGCTTCTCATAATAAGCTACATATGTGGTTCTCATAGGGAACATGCATGTCACATATGCGGTGAAATTAACAACATCCAATGCCTCTTCTCTCCTTAATATTTTTCTGGAAACAACATAGCCCAATAGGTGTGTAGTGCAAAATATGAAATTATTAAGCGTTAGTCTGACTTTTTTACACATTAATTGAGTTTTATGTGCATTTAATGTGCATAATTCAAAGTTGAACTACAATCACAAGGTCTATGTTGGGCAGGGCCTCGTCATATAGCACAAATATGTTGTGGTATTTTTCGTGTCCACTTTGAGACAAGGCACAAACATTATTAATAGCCAATAAAGACATTTTGGAACAAAAAGTTGTCATGTTACCATAAAAAATGGACGTATTATTTATAAATCATGGATGTTCTACTAACCATTGCGTGTTTCCACGCATCGCACTCTGTATTGGCTAGGAGGTAGCGTGCGGATAGGTGTTTGAGTAGACGGGAGGCATACGAGCAGTCCTTTGACTGTCATCGCAAACGTTTTAAATTGAATACCCTTATGCAGACCGAGGGAAATGGTTCCTTCGCTACTAAGCCAAGTGAAAATCCAGCGCGAAGGATTTTTTTCATTGCGCCATCGCAAACGTTTGTGTATGACGACCTCTGTGCTTAGTACAAACTATGAGTTTAGATTTGCATATGTCATATTGGATAAATTGCCATTTGTCAAATTGGAAACATGGGTATTTGTCGATCTAGTAACATTGACATTTAACATCATTGTAACATTGACATTTGTCAAATTTTGCAGGAACAAATTCACTATTACGGTGCAATTTTGCAACTGAAATTCAATAAACATAGATTTCATTCATAGGTTAAGCAGTGCTCTTTATAGAAAACAGTTCAGCTAGATAGTTGAAACGAACAAACTTTCCCCCAATTGTTGCCAACCAAGTACTGAAATAACTAGTTCAACTATATATACTAGCTAATTTAAAGTACGTGGTACAGTTCAACCATATCTATAGTTAGATAAACTGAACAAAATAGCTCCTAAATACTACTACGAACGTGCTTTGTACTACTTCAAGCAGCCTATCCTCTGTCGAGCACATTCAGTAAGGGGCAGAGGAGGAGGAGCCTACAGACGAGCTGGAGCAATCGAATTCGTTGTCTGTCACTGCTGCCCTCCGCCGCTCCCGACGCGCCTCCTCGAAGCAAGGAACTCGGCGTATATCTCCTCATTCCGCGCCACGGTTGGAGCGTCTGCTGCGGGCAGGACGGCAGTGAGCCTCTTTGTGTGCTCAATGCTGCGTTCAACACGGTGGTGAGCCTCTTTGTGTGCTCGACCTGGCATTCCTCCTCCTCATGTAGAAAGTTGATGTAGGGCGCAAGGCCGCCGACGCAAAAGCCAAGGGGCTGGGCTTCATTGGTGGCCTCGTCCTCTCGCCTTCGGGCGATGGTGGCAGAGTGGGTGATGGCACCGGTGGCTGATGGTGGGGTGGTTGCCAAGCTGGACAATGGTGTGGTGGCGGCCAAAGTGATCGCTGGTGGGGTGGCAACAACAACTGCCTTCCGACAAAGGTGGCGGAGTGTGTAGTGGGTGGCGTGCGCACACCCAATAAGGACGCCACGTGCACCACACGCTTCCGTAGACTGAACCACCGACCTGTTGGAAATATGCCCTAGAGGCAATGATAAATAGTTATTATTATATTTCATGTTTAAAGATAATCGTTTATTATCCATGCTATAATTGTATTGAATGAAAACATAGATACATGTGTGGATAGATATACAAAACAATGTCCCTAGCAAGCCTCTAGTTAGCTAGCCAGTTGATCAATGATAGTCAAGGTTTTCTGACTATATGCAAGTGTTGTCACTTGATAACTTGGTCACATCATTAGGAGAATCATGTGATGGACTAGACCCAAACTATGAACGTAGCATATTGATCGTGTCATTTTGTTGCTATTGTTTTCTGCGTGTCAAGTATTTGTTCCTATGACCATGAGATCATATAACTCACTGGCACCGGAGGAATACCTTGTGTGCATCAAACATCGCAATGTAACTGGGTGACTATAAAGGTGCTCTACAGGTATCTCCGAAGGTGTCCGTTGAGTTAGTATGGATCAAGACTAGGATTTGTCACTCCGTGTGACAGAGAGGTATCTCGGGGCCCACTCGGTAATACAACATCACACACAAGCCTTGCAAGCAATGTGACTAAGTGTAAGTCACGGGATCTTGTTTTACGGAACAAGTAAAGAGACTTGCCGGTAACGAGATTGAGATAGGTATGGGGATACCGACGATCAAATCTCGGGCAAGTAACATACCGAAGGACAAAGGGAATGACATACGGGATTATATGAATCCTTGGCACTGAGGTTCAACCGATAAGATCTTCAGAGAATATGTAGTATCCAATATGAGCATCCAGGTCCCGCTATTGTATATTGACCGAGGAGTGCCTCGGGTCATGTCTACATAGTTCTCGAATCCGCAGGGTCTGCACACTTAAGGTTCGATGATGTTTTAGTATAGTTGAGTTATATGTGTGGTTATTGAATGTTATTCGGAGTCCCGGATGAGATCAGGGACGTCACGAGGGTTTCCGTAATGGTCCGGAAACGAAGATTGATATATAGGATGGTTTCATTTGGTCACCAGAAAGTTTCGGGCAATTCCGGTAGTGTACCGGGAGTGATGAATGGGTTCCAGGTGTTTACCGGGAGGGGCCCACCCACCCGGGAGTGAACCCAAGGCCCTAGGGTGGCGCCACAAGTCCTTAGTGGGCTGATGGAGTCAGCCCAAGAGGGCTATGGCGCCACATAAAGAAAATACCAAAAGAAAAGAAAAAGAAAAAGGAAAAAGGGAGGTGGGAAGGAAGAGGAGGAGTCCTCCTCCTCCTGGCGGCCGACGCACCTTGAGGGACTTGTCCCTCAAGGCTAGCTCCTCCCCCTCCCTCCTATATATAGTGGTGGTTTAGGGCTTTTTGAGACACAACTTTGCCACGTGCAACTCTAGCCTATTCCACATAGTTTTACCTCTAGATTGGATTTCTGCGGAGCTCGGGCAGAGCCCTGCGAGAGTAGATCATCACCACTACCAGAGCGCCGTCACGCTGCCGGAGAACTCATCTACTTCTCCATCTTGCTTGCTGTATCAAGAAGGCCGAGATCATCGTCGAGATGTATGTGTGCTGAATGCGGAGGTGATGTCCGTTCGGAGCTAGATAAAAACGGATCGTGGGACGGATCGCGGGACGGTTTGTGGGACGGTTCGAGGGACGTGAAGACATTCCACTACATCAACCGCGTTTCTTAACGCTTCCCGCTGTGCGATCTACAAGGGTACGTAGATCTAATCTCCACTCGTAGATGGACATCACCATGATAGGTCTTCATGTGCGTAGGAAATTTTTTGTTTCCCATGCAACGTTCCTCAACACGACCTTGTGTATCCTCCCAGCCAGAGTTGTCCTCTTGCCGAGTGGCTGAGCGAAGACGATGGCCAGGTGACATTGGCGATTGGGGGAGAAGCAAACTAGAGAAGCTACACGTAGGGAGGGGATGAATACGACTGATGACCCACAAGTATAGGGGATCTATCATAGTCCTTTCGATAAGTAAGAGTGTCGAACCCAACGAGGAGCAGTAGGAAATGACAAGCGGTTTTCAGTAAGGTATTCTCTCCAAGCACTGAAATTATCTGTAACAGATAGTTTTGTGAGAAGGTAATTCATAACGGGTAGCAAGTAACAAATGTAACAATGGTGCAGTAAGGTGGCCCAATCTTTTTTGTAGCAAGGGACAAGCATGGACAAACTCTTATATAAGGAAAAGCGCTCCGGAGGACACATGGGAATTTATGTCAAGGTAGTTTTCATCATGCTCATATGATTCGCGTTCGTTACTTTGATAATTTGGTATGTGGGTGGACCGGTGCTTGGGTGCTGCCCTTACTTGGGCAAACATCCCACTTATGATTGACCTCTCTTGCAAGCATCTACAACTATGAAAGAAGAATTAAGATAAATCTAACCGTAGCATGAAACATGTGGATCCAAATCATCCCCTTACGAAGCAACGCATAAACTAGGGTTTAAGCTTCTGTCACTCTAGCAACCCATCATCTACTTATTACTTCCCAATGCCTTCCCCTAGGCCCAAATAATGGCCAAGTGTCATGTAGTCGACGTTCACATTGATGGAGATTGACCCCCTCTCAATGAGAGGATCGTTGGTGATGACGATGGCTTCGATTTCCCTCTCCGGGAGGGAAGTATCCCCGGCAGAATAGATACACTGGAGCTCTAGATTGGTTCTGTCGAAGTTCCGCCTCGAGATGGTGGAGCCTCGTTCCGAAAGCTCTGATACGATTTTTTTTCCAGGTCAAAACCCTTCATATAGCAGAAGATGGGCACCGGTGGCCTGCCAGGGGGGCCACAAGCTTGCACGGCGCGGCCAAGAGGGGTAGGTCATGCCCCTGGCTTGTGACCTCCTGGTGGGTCCTCTCTGGTATTTCTTTTGCCCAATATTTTTTATATATTCCAAAACAATTATCTGTAACTTTTCAGGACTTTTGGAGCTGTGCAAAATAGGTCTCTCAGATTTGCTCCTTATCTAGTCAAGAATTCCAGCCGCCGGCATTCTCCCTCTTCATGTAAACCTTGTAAAATAAGAGAGAAAAGGCATAAGTATTGTAACATAATGTGTATTAACAGCCCATAATGCAATAAATATTGATATAAAAGCATGATGCAAAATGGACGTATCAACTCCCCCAAGCTTAGACCTCGCTTGTCCTCAAGTGAAAGCCGAGATCAATAAACATGCCCATGTGTTTAGAGATAGAGGTGTCAATAAAATAAAATACGGACATGAAGGCATCATGGGTATCTTTAGAACAGCAACACAAATTGATATAGAATATCTTATGCTAGAGTAAAAATTCATTCACAAGGTAAAATATGAATCAAGAGCTCTATTGAGAACTAACAAACTATGATTTCAGACACTCAAGCAATTCCAATTTATCGCAACATAGGAAAGAGTCAATACAAGAGCTTGTAAAGAAAATCCACATACTCAATCATCTTATGGTCTTTCATAATTGCTAACACTCACGTGGTACCTATGAGGTCAAAGCTTCAATCGGACACAGAGAAAGATAGGGGCTTATAATTTTGCCTCCCAACTATTTACCTCAAGGGTAATGTCAACAATAATAATTCATGATCACCCACATCCGAGTCGATATATTTGTCTAGATCATTCCCCAACACATGACGCTTGCCAAAAGATAAAGGCGAAAAAAAGGAAATGGTGAATATCACCACGACTCTTACATAAAGGTAAGTGCTAGAAAGTAAAGGTAACAAATAGGCCCTTCGCAGAGGGAAGCATAGGTTGTCATGCACTTTTATGGTTGGATGTGCAATCCCTTAATGCAAAAGAACGTCATTTTATATCGCCCCTTGTGATAAAGAACTTTATTATGCAGTCTGTCTCTTTTATTTCTTCTATATCACATGTTCGTATAAAGTTTATTTTTCTCGCACTAATAGATCACACATATTTAAAGAGTATTTTTTATTGCTTGCACCGATGACAACTTACTTGAAGGATCTTACTCAACCCATATGTAGGTATGGTGGACTCTCAAGGCAAAACTGGGTTAAAGGTTTTTGGATGCACAAGTAGTATATCTACTTGGTGCAGAATGTTTTGGCTAATATGATGTGGAAGCAAGCGATACATGTTGAAGGATCTACAACCATATAACTTCTATCTGGAAATAAGCAAACATAACTCTTTTGTTGTCTTCCTTGTCCAACATCAACTTCTTAACATATAATATTTTAATGAGTGCTCAAAATCATAAAAGATGTCCAAGATAATATATTTATATGTGAACCTCTCATTCTTTATTACTTCCTTATAATTGCAACAATGACTAATAGCTTTGTTTGTCAACTCACAACAAATTTCAATCGACATACTTTTTATATGTGAAGTCATCACTCGTCATAAGATCACTATATACTCTTTTGCTTTTATTCTAAACTTCTTTTTATTTCTTTTGGACTTTCTCAAAATCATAGAAGATCAAAGCAAGCAAGCAAAGCCCTTGACTCAAAACTACTCTTTATTATATAACTCTTGGACTTGCTTGTATAGGGGGAATATAAAGAAAAACTCAAAACTAAATCACACTAAAACTTTATTCTACTAGATCAACATATAACCAAAAGGATCGAACGAAGAAAAACGAAGAAAGTAAAAAAGGTGTGATGGTGATACGATATCGGGGCACCTCCCCCAATCTTGGCACAAGCCAAGGGGACTGCCCAAACCCATGTGTTTAGTTGGCTTTCTTCGGAGGTAGTGGTGTTCGAGTTGTTGGTAAAGTTGGAAGCTTATCAAGTTTCCTCTTAAGCATGAAATTTTGTTCCCTCAGATCGTCTACTTCCTGCTCGAGCTTCAATATATTTTGACATATTTCACCCTTGCTCTCCTATAGAAAACAAGAAGGGATAAATAGAACCTTGGATTTTCTCCTTGTATTTGGGAGGCTCGACTTCTTGAACTCCACATGCATATCTTCGGGTCGAGGCAGGGGAATCTCCTCTTCGTCCGAGCATTCTTCAGCATACTTGCATATCTCTCGTTCCTCCTCTCAGAACAATCCATATGGATCTACATCCCCGTAGAGCTTGGGATTGGCAAGATAATGTGATACATAGCTCTCCCCATCGGAATCTTGGGACGTCATCTTACTCTAAATCTGCTGCAGAAACATCTCAAAACGAAAATAGGAGGTATGGACGAGATACGAAGGTCAAAACCTTCGGGAGATTATATAATTAATTTTTACCGACCCGAAGGAGTATTCCACAATAAAATGAAGTCCAAAGGGTGCACGGGGTGGACACAATCCTGCAGGGCGCGACCAGGGGGGTAGGTTTTTCCCCCTGGCTTGTCGCCTCCTCGTGCACTCTTCGGATTGCTTTAAATTTTCCTAATTTGTTAAATATTCCAAAACTGATTAAAATTTCCATTGGAAAAGTTTTGGAGTCGGTTTGTTTATCGTAACACATACCTATTCCTTTCCGAAGTACGAAACATTATGATAGGTCTTCCTAATGTACTCCTTCGGAGTAATGGTATTAACAATATTAGTTTCAACATTTATGGGAGTACCTGAGATATAATGTTTGATTCTTTGTCCATTCACCAATTTTGGATTTGTGCCTGCTACGGCAACAACAGACCTTCCCCGGCAACGGCACCAGAAATCCTTCTGCTGCTTGCTACGCCTATAGGGATTTCCTTGGCAAATATGCAAAGGATTCCCCCGCGGCCTTGGAGCCTTGCGTTGGTGTTCCCTTGAAGAGGAAAGGGTGATGTAGCACTGCGGCGGTAAGTATTCCCCTCAGTTTGAGAACCAAGGTATCAATCCAGTAGGAGGATCGCGTCAAGTCACAAGTACTTGCACAAACACAAAGAGCTTGCACCCAACGCTATGAAGGGGTTGTCAATTCCTTATAGATTGTTTGCAAAGTGAGAACTGAAAGCAAAAAGTAAACAAAGCAAAGTAAAAGTAAAAGCGGAGATGATAGTTGTGAATAGACCCGGGGGCCGTAGTGTTCACTAGTGGCTTCTCTCATGAAAGCAAGTAGACGGAGGGTGAATGAATTACTGTCGAGCAATTGATAGAACCGCGCAAAGTCATGACGTTATCTGTGGCAATGATCATACATATAGGCATCACGTCCAAAACAAGTAGAAAGATACTTTCTGCATCTACTACTATTACTCCACACGTCGACCGTTATCCAGCATGCATCTAGTGTATTGAGTTCATAAGAACAGAGTAACACCTTAAGCAAGATGACATGATGTAGATGGACAATCTCAAATCTATGATGAAAGCCCATCTTGTTGCCCTTGATGGCAACAACATGATGTGTGCTTTGCTGCCCCTTCTGTCACTGGGAAAGGTCACCGCATGGTATGAACCCAAAACCAATCACTTCTCCCATTGCAAGAATCATAGATCTAGTTGGCCAAACAAAACCCAAGACTCGGAGAGACTTACAAGGATATCAAATCATGCATATAAGAAATCAGCAAAGACTCAAATATAATTCATAGATAATCTGATCACAAATCCACAATTCCTCGGATCTCGACAAACACACCGCCAAAGTGGATTACATCGGATAGATCTCCATGAAGATCATGGAGAACTTTGTATTGAAAATCCAAGAGAGAGAAGAAGCCATCTAGCTACTAACTACGGACCCGTAGGTCCGAAGTAGATTACTCACGAGTCATTGGAGAGGCGATGATGTTGATGTAGAAGCCCTCCAGCTCCAAATTCCCCTCCGGCAAGGCACCAGGAAGGGTCTCCAAATGAGATCTCGCAGAAACGGAAGCTTGCGGCGGCGGAAAAGTGGTTTCGTGGATGCCCTGATTTTTTCTGGGATTTTAGGGAATATATAGGCCAAAGAGCTAGGGCAGGGGAGCTCCAGGGAGGCCACAAGCCTGGTGGCCGCGGGCCCCCCTGGCCGCGGCAACAGGGCTTGTGGGCTCCCTGTGGGCCCCCTGCCATGGCCCTCAAGTCCCCCAATCTTCTTCTGTTCTGGAAAAATTATTTCATGGATTTTATTCCGTTTGGACTCCGTTCCAAAATCACATTAGAAAAGAGTCAAAAACACGGAAAAATCAGGAACTGGCACTTGGCACTGAATTAATAAGTTAGTCCCAAAAAAAGATATAAAAGGTAAATAAAACATCCAAAGTTGACAAGATAACAACATGAAACCATCAAAAATTATAGATACGTTTGAGACGTATCAAGCATCCCCAAGCTTAACTCCTGCTCGTCCTCGAGTAGGGAAGTGATAAAGAATGAATTTTTGATGCTTTCATGCTACGTAGCATAGATGTCCTTTGTAACTCCTCTTATGTGACGTGAATGTTCAGATCCATTAGATTCAAAACAATAGTTTTCTATTGACGTGGAGACAATAATACTTCAAGAAAACTAGCAAGGTAATCATGAACTTTCAAAATAACAAGGCCAGAAGAAAGTTATCCCTACAAAATCATATAGTCTGGCTATGCTCTATAATCCTTGCACAACGAATTCAAATCATGCACAACCTCTGTATTGGCCAAGTAATTGTTTTCACACCTTTACTTTCTCAAACTTTTTCAACTCTCACGCAATACATGAGCATGAGCCATGGTTTTAGCACTATAAGTGGAATGGAGTGTGGTGGAGGTTGCAAGGCAAACAAGGAGCAGATGGTCACATCGACTAGGCAAATCAATGAGCTATGGAGATGCTCATCAATAGATATCAATGTGAATGAGTAGGTATTGCCATACAAATGATGCGTTAGAGCTAAGAGTATGTGAAAGCTCTTAAAGAAAACTAGTGGGTGTGCATCCAACTTGCTTGCTCACTAAGACCTAAGGCAATTTTGAGGAAGCCTATCATTAGAATATACAAGCCAAGTTATATAATGAAAATTTCCCACTAGCTATATGGTGGTGACGAAACGAGAGACTCTCAATCATGAAGATCATGGTGCTTAATATGAAGCACAAGTGTGGAAAGATAGTAGCACTGTCCCTTCTCTCTTTTTCTCTCATTTTTTTTGGTGGGCTCTTTGGCCTCTTTATTATTATTATTATTATTTTATTTTGGTGGGCATCTTTGGCCTCTTTTGTAAATGGGCTTCGTTGGCCTCTTTTATTTCCTCACATGGGACAATGCTCCATCAATGATGATCATCACACTTACAACTCAAAACTTAGAGCAATGATGACTCTATATGAAATGCCTTCGGTAGTGTACCGTGACAATGATCTAGCATGGCATAGACATCAATGGAAACATCATGCTAGTTATCTTATGATCATGCAATGGCAATGTAGCAGTGGTGGCACATGTCATGGTGGTAGTTGCATGGCAATATATCTCGGAATGGCTTTGAAAAATCCATAGTAGGTAGGTATGGTGGTTGTTTTGAGGGAGGATAATGGTGGGTTTTATGCACCGGCAAAAGTTGCACGGCACTAAAGAAGATAGTGATGGTGGAAGGTGAAAGTGCATCTAAACCATGGACTCAACATTAGTCATGAAGAACTCATATACTTGTTGCAGAAGTTTTAGTAGTAATCGAAACAAAGCATTCAACGCATACTCCTAGGGGAAGGGTTGGTAGGTATAAACCATCACGCGATCCCGACCACCACACAAAGGATGACAATCAATAAACTAATCATGCTCAGACTTCATCACATAGCGGTTCACCATACGTGCATGCTACGGGAATCACTAACTTAAACACAAGTATTTCTAGATCCACAACACCTTACTAGTATAACTTCAATATTACCACAACCACATGTCAAAACTAATTGAGATGAATCAAACTTCTCTAACTACTCAATGCACATGAAGGTGGAAGTTTTCATATCCCTTTGGATAACTACCCCTTTTGAGATTACTTTCATAGCATAGATCAACTACCATGCCACGTACTTTCGTGCTCTAAAAGATAGAAGTGAAACACATAGAGCAAAATCAACTAGCTCAAAAGATATAAGTGAAACACATGTGAGCTGAAATGCCTAACCGAAGGATATAAGTGAAGCTCGACAAAATCACGGTGAGTGCATGTATCTCTCTCTAGGTGTGCAGCAAGGAAGATTGTGACACAACAAAAGTAAAAGAATCCTACGATACAAGACGCTCCAAGCAAAACACATAGCATGTGGTGAATAAAAATATAGCCCCAAGTAACGTTACCGATGGATTGAAGACGAAAGAGGGGATGCCTTCCCGGGGCATCCCCAAGCTTAGGCTTTTTCGGCATCCTTGAATCAACTTGGGGTGCCTTGGGAATCCCCAAGACTGAGCGCTTGCCACTCTATCTCTTTTTCCATAAGAACTTCACCCAAAACTTGAAAACTTCACAACACGAAACTTAAACAGAAACTCGTGATATCATTAGTATAAGAAAGCAAACCACCACTTCCTTAGGTACTGTAGCAAACTTAAATTATACTTATGTTGATGTTGGGTTAATGCATTTTCAATCTTCCATGGCTAATACCCCCCCCCCCGATACTATCCATAGTTTCAACAAAATAAGCAACCAACTCAACAAAAACAGAATCTGTTAACAGCATACCAGTCTGTAGCAATCTGTATACTTCGTATACTTCTGGTACTTCAAAAATTCCGAAAAATTACGAAAGTGTGAAGAATTTTCGTAGCAATCAGCAGAAAAAAAAATCAACTCAAAATCTCTCACAGAAAAAAAAATCTTTTCGTGAGCAGAAAGTTTCTATCTTTTCCAGCACGATCAAACGATCATCCCCAAGACTAATCATAACGGTTTTACTTGGCACAAACGCAAAAGAAACACAAAAAACACAATCATAACAGAATTATGAAAGTGTGGAAAACACAAAACAGAAAGAAAGAGGATAGATTCGTTGGGTTGCCTCCCAACAAGCGCCATTGTTTAACGCCCTTAGCTAGGCATAAGGTGATGGAATCACGTATAGTCATCTTTGGTGCTCAAGCCATAAGTAGCCCTCATCATAGATTCATAAGACAATCTTATTTTCTTTCTAGGAAAATGCTCCATGCCCTTCTTTAGAGGAAATTGAAATCTAATATTCCCTTCCTTCATATCGATAATAGCACCGATAGTCCTTAGGAAAGGTCTACCAAGAATAATGGGACATGAAGGATTGCAATCTATGTCAAGTACAATGAAATTCACGGGTACATAGTTCTTATTTGCAACAATAAGAACATCATTGATCCTTCCCATGGGTTTCTTGGCAGTAGAATCCGCAAGATGCAAATTAAGAGAACACTCTTCAATCTCATGAAAACCAAGAATATCACATAAAGACTTTGGAATCGCGGAAACACTAGCACCCAAATCACACAAAGCATTGCATTCATAGTTTTTGATTTTGATTTTGATAGTAGGTTCCCACTCATCATGAAGTTTTCTAGGTATAGAGACTTCTAATTCGAGTTTCTCTTCAAGAGATTTCATCATAGCATCTACTATATGAGCGGTAAAGGCTTTGCTTTGGCTATAAGCATGTGGAGAGTTTGCAATGGATTGCATCAAGGAAATGCATTCAAACAAGGAGCAACTATCATAATTGAATCCGTTGAAATCCAAAGTGGGAGTTTCATTACTACCCAATATTTTGATTTCTTCTACTCCACTCTCTACACCTTTATCATCAAGATAGGTGGACTCCGAATCATCGGGGCGTTTTTCAACCAAAGTGAATTCATATCCAGCCCCTTCATTAATAGGTTTGACACGCGAAAACAAAGATTCAAGAGGAGTTACACCAAGCACTTTAAGATCTTCGTGATTTGCATCACAAATTTCAGGTTTAGCTGCCATCTTATTGACTAAGGTAGCCTACTTGTCAGAAATTTGGCCCACCAATTTTTCAAGGTGAGCAAGCTGAGAATTTAATGCAAGGAATTCTTTGGCCATATCATCAACTTCTTTATTCAAACAGTCCATAAAATAATTTTTAATTCCCTACGGAAGTAACTATTTTGGTCAAAATGAGAAAGACATGAAACCTGTGACACTAGTTTCAATCTCTTCCAACCTTCCGAAATAGTTTGGTTTGGCCATGAGGAAAGGTCTCTCACGAACAAGCCTAAGAGCAAGCGAGGAAAATGGGCGGAAAAATAAGGCAAAAGACGAAAGAAAACGGCAAAGGAGAAAGGCAAATGAAAACGACAAATGTGAAGTGGGGGAGAGGAAAACGAGAGGCAACTAGCAGAAAAGGTAAATGCAAGAGATGAGTTTATGACACTTGCTTGGATAGATCTTGACTTGATCTCTCCCCGGCAACGCCGCCAGAAATCCTTCTGCTACGGCAACAACAGACCTTCCCCGGCAACGGCGCCAGAAATACTTCTGTTGCTGGCTACGCCTATAGGGATTTTCTTGGCAAATATGCAAAGGATTCCCCTGTGGCCTTGGAGCCTTGCGTTGGTGTTCCCTTGAAGAGGAAAGGGTGATGTAGCACTGCGGCGGTAAGTATTTCCCTCAGTTTGAGAACCAAGGTATCAATCCAGTAGGAGGATCGCGTCAAGTCACAAGTACCTGCACAAACACAAAGAGCTTGCACCCAACGTTATGAAGGGGTTGTCAATCCCTTATAGATTGTTTGCACAGTGAGAACTGAAAGCAAAAAGTAAACAAAGCAAAGTAAAAGTAAAAGCGGAGATGATAGTTGTGAATAAACCCGGGGGCCGTAGTGTTCACTAGTGGCTTCTCTCATGAAAGCAAGTAGACGGAGGGTGAACGAATTACTGTCGAGCAATTGATAGAACCGCGCAAAGTCATGACATTATCTATGGCAATGATCATACATATAGGCATCACGTCCAAAACAAGTAGACCGATACTTTCTGCATCTACTACTATTACTCCACACGTCAACCGCTATCCAGCATGCATCTAGTGTATTGAGTTCATAAGAACAAAGTAACGCCTTAAGCAAGATGACATGATGTAGATGGACAATCTCAAATCTATGATGAAGGCCCATCTTATTACCCTTGATGGCAACAACATGATGCGTGGCTTGCTGCCCCTTCTGTCACTGGGAAAGGTCACCGCACGGTATGAACCCAAAACCAAGCACTTCTCCCATTGCAAGAATCATAGATCTAGTTGGCCAAATAAAACCCAAGACTTGGAGAGACTTACAAGGATATCAAATCATGCATATAAGAAATCAGCAAAGACTCAAATATAATTCATAGATAATCTGATCACAAATCCACAATTCATCGGATCTCTACAAACACACCGCCAAAGCGGATTACATCGGATAGATCTCCATAAAGATCATGGAGAACTTTGTATTGAAGATCCAAGAGAGAGAAGAAGCTATCTAGCTACTAACTACGGACCCGTAGGTCTGAAGTAGACTACTCACGAGTCATTGGAGAGGCGATGATGTTGATGTAGAAGCCCTCCATCTCCAAAGTCCCCTCCGACAGGGCACCGGGAAGGGTCTCCAGATGAGATCTCGCGGAAACGGAAGCTTGCGGCGGTGGAAAAGTGGTTTCGTGGACGCCCTGATTGTTTCTGGGATTTTAGGGAATATATAGGCCAAAGAGCTAGGGCAGGGGAGCTCCAGGGAGGCCACAAGCCTGGTGGCCGCGGCCCCCCTGGCCGCGGCAACAGAGCTTGTGGGCTCCCTGTGGGCCCCCTGCCTTGGCCCCCAAGTCCCCTGATCTTCTTCTGTTCTGGAAAAATTTATTTCGGTAATTTTATTCCGTTTGGACTCCGTTCCAAAATCACATCTGAAAAGAGTCAAAAACACAGAAAAAACATGAACTGGCACTTCGCACTGAATTAATAAGTTAGTCCCAAAAAATATATATAAGGTAAATAAAACATCCAAAGTTGACAAGATAACAACATGAAACCATCAAAAATTATAGATACGTTTGAGACGTATCAGTGCCTTCGGCGTAGTTGATATTGATGGAACCGGAACGTTATAATTCCTCGATAATGTAAGGCCCTTCCCATTTAGAGAGAAGTTTTCCTGGAAAAAAATCTTAAATGAGAGTTGTATAGCAAGAGATGCTCACCTACATTGAATTCACGCTTTTGTATCCTTCTATCATGCCATCTCTTAACCTTTTCTTTAAACAACTTAGCATTCTCATAGGCCTCGGTTCTCCATTCATCAAGTGAGCTAATGTCAAACAACCTCTTTTCACCAGCAAGTTTGAAATCATAGTTGAGCTCTTTAATTGCCCTATAAGCTTTATGTTATAGCTCTAGAGGTAAGTTACATGCTTTACCATAAACCATTTTATAAGGAGACATACCCATAGGGTTTTTGTAAGCGGTTATATAAGCCCATAATGCATCGTCAAGTTTCTTAGACCAATTGTTTCTAGATCTATTAACGGTCTTTTCCAAGATCAATTTAATTTCTCTGTTGCTCAATTATACTTGCCCACTAGACTAAGGATGATAAGGAGATGCAATTCTATGATTAACATCATACCTAGCAAGCAATTTGCGGAAATCATCATGTATAAAAAGTGAACCACCATCAGTCATTAAATATCTAGGGACTCCAAATCTAGGGAAATTACTTCTTTCAACATTTTAATATAAGTGTTATGATCAGCACTACTAGTTGGAATAGCTTCTACCCACTTAGTAACATAATCAATAGCAACTAGAATATGAGTATACCCATTGGACCTTGGGAAAGGTCCCATATAATCAAAACCCCAAACATCAAATGGTTCAATAACTAGAGAGTAATTCATAGGCATTTCCTGACGCCTACTAACATTACCAATTCTTTGACATTCATCACAAGACAAGACAAACTTAAGAGCATCCTTAAAGAGAGTAGGCCAATAAAAGCCAGATTGTAATACCTTGTGCGCAGTTATATCTCCAGCGTGATGTCCTCCGTAGGCCTCGGAGTGACACTTGTGTAGGATATGTCCCTGTTCATGCTCGGGTACACGACGTCTAATAATACCGTGTACTCCTTCTTTATAAAGGTGTGGATCATCCCGAAAGTAATGTCTTAAATCATAGAAGAACTTTTTTTTGTTGGTATGTGAAACTAGGCGGTATAAATTTAGCAACGATGTAGTTAGCATAGTCAGCATACCAAGGAGCATTGCGTGAAGCATTTATGACAACTAATATTTCACCAGGGAAGCTATCATCAATAGGTAGTGGGTCATCAAGAACATTCTCTAATCTAGACAAGTTATCTACTACGGGGTTATCAACGCCCTTTCTATCAATAATATGCAAATCAAATTCTTGTAGCAAAAGAACCCATCTAATAAGTCTATATTTAGAATCTTTCTTTTCCATAAGATATTTAGTAGCAGCGTGATCAGTGTGAATGGTTACTTTGGACTCAACAATAAAAGGTCTAAACTTATCACAAGCGAACACAACTGCTAAAAATTACTTTTCAGTGGTAGTGTAGTTTCTTTGAGCACTGTCTAGAGTTTTACTAGCATAATGGATAACATTTAATTTCTTATCAACTATTTGTCCTAGAACAGCACCAACAGCATAATCACTAGCATCACACATAATTTCAAAGGGTGGGTTCCAATCAGGTGGTTGAATGACAGGTGAGTGATCAAAGCTCTCTCAAGAATTTCAAATGCTTCTACACAATCATCATAAAAACGAATGGAGCATCCTTTTGCAAAAGATTAGTGTGAGGCTTAGAAATATTAGAGAAGTCTTTAATAAATCTCCTATAGAAACCAGCATGACCAAGGAAACTTCTTATACCTTTGATATATGTTGGAGACGACATTTTTTCAATAGCATCAACTTTAGCTTTATCAACTTCAATACCTCTTTCGGAGATTTTGTGTCCCAAGACAATGCCTTCATTAACCATAAAGTGGCAATTATCCTAATTCAAGACAAGATTAGTTTCTTCACATCTCTGCAAAACTCGATCAAGGTTGCTCAAGCAACCATCAAAAGAAGTTCCATAAACGGAAAAATCATCCATGAAAACCTCAACAATATTTTCACAAAAGTCAGAGAATATAGCCATCATACATCTTTGAAAGGTAGAAGGTGCATTGCATAAACCAAAAGGCATATGTCTATAAGGAAAGGTACCGAAAGGGTAAGTAAAAGTGGTCTTCTCTTGATACTCTTTTGATACAAATATTTGAGAGAAGCCAGAATAACCATCTAGAAAGCAAAAATGTGTATGTCTGGACAATCTTTCTAGCATTTGATCAATAAAAGGTAGCGGGTAATGATCTTTCCTAGTAGCCTTATTTAATTTCCTAAAATCAATTACCATTCTATATCCTGTAATAATTATTTGTGGGTCAATTCATCTTTATCATTAGGAACAACAGTAATACCTCCCTTTTTAGGGAAACAATGAACGGGACTAACCCATCTACTATAAGCAATAGGATAAATTATACCTGCCTCCAGAAGCTTTAGTATTTCATTTCTTACCACTTCCTTCATTTTAGGATTTAATCGTCATTGGTGATCAACAACTGGTTTAGCATCAGGCTCCATATAGATTTTGTGTTGACATAGAGTGGACTAATGCCCTTAAGATCATCAAGAGTATATCCAATAGCGGCACCGTGCTTCCTCAGATTTTTCAATAATCACTTTTCTTCATGCTCTCAAAGGTTAGCACTAATAATAACATGATATATCTCTTTTTCATCAAGATAAGCATACTTCAGAGTACCAGGTAATTGTTTAAGCTCAAACACGGGATGACCCTTAGGTGGAGGAGGATTCCCAAGTATTTCAACACGCACATTGTGTTTCAAAATAGGCTGCTGATCAAAGAAAATCTTATCTATTTCATTCCTTTCATTCATGTGCATATCATTTTCATGGTCTAGCAAATATTGTTCTAAGGGGTCGGTAGGAGGCACAACAATAGAAGCGAGACAAATAATTTCATCTTTACTAGGCAATTCTTTGTCATGGGGTTGTCTACGAAATTTAGAGAAATTGAACTCATGAGATGCATTCCCAAAACTTACAATAACCGTTTCTTTTTCACAATCAATCTTAGCATTAAGAATATTCAAGAAGGGTCTACCGAATATAATGGGACAAAAAATCATCTTGTGGGGAACCAAGAACAAGAAAATCAGTAGGATACTTTATTTTCCCACACAAGACTTCAACATCTCTAACAATCCCAATTGGTGAAATAATATCTCTATTAGCAAGTTTGATGGTAACATCAATTTCCTCTAATTCGGTCGGTGCAATATCATTCATAATTTCTTGGTATAAGGTAAAAGGAATTGCACTCACACTAGCACCCACATGACATAAGCCATGATAACAATGATCTCCTATTTTAACAGAAAAACAGGCACGCCAACAATAGGTTTATGTTTACCTTTAGTATCAGGTCTAGCAATTCTAGCAGATTCATCATAGAAATGAATGACATGCCCATCAATATTGTCAACCATGTGATCTTTAACCATAGCAATATTAGGTTGAACTTTAATATATTTTTTCAGGAGGTATAGGTGTAATAGTACAACTCTTACGAACCACAACTGAAGCTTTAGCATGTTCCTTTATCCTAACACGAAAGGGTGGTTTCTCAATATAAGCAGTAGGAATAACAGGATCAACATTATAAATAATAGTTTCCTCTTTAACTTTAATAGGTTCAACCACTTTAACTTCAATGGGAGGATGATATTTAAACCACTTCTCCTTGGGAGATCAACATGAGTAGCAAAAGATTCATAGAATGAAGCTACTATCTCACAGTCAAGTCCATATTTAGTGCTAAAATCACGAAAAGCATCGGTGTCTATAAAGGATTTAACACAATCAAACCTAAGGCTTATACCTGACTCATTACCTTCATCGAGTTCCCAATCTTCAGAGTTGCGTTTAATTCTTGCCAATAAATCCCATTTGAATTCGATATCTTTTTTCATAAAGGAACCAACACAATGTAGGGGAACGTTGCATGGGAAATAAAAAAATTCCTACGCACACGAAGACCTATCATGGTGATGTCCATCTATGAGAGCACATTAGATCTAAGTACCCTTGTAGATCGCTAAGCGGGAAGCATTAAGAAACGCGGTTGATGTAGTGGTACAACTTCTTGATTCACATCACCGTCATCCCACGATCCGTTCCGATCTAGCGCCGAACGGACGGCACCTCCGCGTTCAGCACACGTACAGCTCGATGACGATCTCGGCCTTCTTCATCCAGCAAGAGAAACAGAGAAGTAGATGAGTTCTCCGGCAGCGTGACGGCGCTCCAGTGGTGGTGATGATCTACTCCTGCAGGGCTCCGCCCGAGCTCCGCAGAAATCCGATATAGAGGTAAAACTTTGTGGAATAGCTTTCAGTTGCACGTGGCAAAGTTGTGTCCCAAAAGCCCTAAAACCACCAGTATATATAGGAGGAGGGGAGGAGCTAGCCTTGGGGCTCAAGGAGCCCCTTGGTAAACCGGCCGAAGGGAGAGGAGGACTCCTACTCCAATTCGGTTTGGGGAAGGAGGAGTCCTCCTCTTCCTTCCCACCTCCCTCTTTCCTTTTTTCGCTTTCCTTTGGTATTTTTCCCTTGTGGCGCCATGGTCCTATTGGGCTGGCCTCACCATCCCACTAAGGGCTGGTGCGCCACCCTAGGGTCACTGGGCTCACTCCCGGGTGGGTGGGCCCTTCCCGGTGAATACCAGGAACCCATTCGTCACTCCCGGTACACTACCGGAAATGCCCGAAACTTTCCGGTGACCAAATGAAACCATCCTATATATCAATCTTAGTTTCCGGCCATTCCATAAACCCTCGTGACATCCGTGATCTCATCCGAGACTCCGAACAACATTCGGTAACCACACATATAACTCAACTATACTAAAACATCATCGAACCTTAAGTGTGCAAGCCCTGCGGGGTCGAGAACTATGTAGACATGACCCGAGACACTCCTCGGTCAATATCCAATAGCGGGACCTGGATGCCCATATTGGATCCTACATATTCTCTGAAGATCTTATCAGTTGAACCTCAGTGCCAAGGATTCATATAATCCCGTATGTCATTCCCTTTGTCCTTCAGTATGTTACTTGCCCGACATTCGATCATCGGTATCCGCATACCTATTTCAATATCGTTACCGGCAAGACTCTTTACTCATTCCATAATACAAGATCCCATGAGTTACACTTAGTCACATTGCTTGCAAGGCTTGTTTGTGATGTTGTATTACCGAGTGGGCCCTGAGATACCTCTCCGTCGCATGGAGTGAAAAATCCCAGTCTTGATCCATACTGACTCAACGGACACCTTCGGAGATACCTGTAGAGCACCTTTATAGTCACCCAATTACGTTTTGATGTTTGATACACACAAGGTATTCCTCCGGTGTCAGTGAGTTATATGATCTCATGGTCATAGGAATATATACTTGACACGCAGAAAACAATAGCAATAAAATGACACGATCACATGCTATGTCTATAGTTTGGGTCTAGTCCATCACATGATTCTCCTAATGATGTGATCCAGTTATCAAGTGACAACACTTGCATATAGTCAGAAAACTTTGACTATCCTTGATCAAGTGGCTAGCCAACTAGAGGCTTGCTAGGGACATTGTTTTGTCTATGTATCCACACATGTATCTATGTTTTCATTCAATACAATTATAGCATGGATAATAAACGATTATCTTGAAACAGGAAATATAATAATAACTATTTTATCATTGCCTCTAGGGCATATTTCCAATAGTCTCCCACTTGCACTAGAGTCAATAATCTAGTCCTCACATCGCCATGCGATTTACATTGTAATAAATCTAACACCCATACAGTTCTAGTGGTGATCATGTTTTGCCCGTGGAAGAGGTTTAGTCAGCGGATCTGCTACATTCAGATCTGTGTGCACTTTGCAAATATTTACGTCCTCTCCTTCGACATAGTCGCGGATGAGGTTGAAGCATCGTTTGATGTGCCTGGTCTTCTTGTGAAACCTTGGTTCCTTTGCTAAAGCAATGGCACCAGTATTGTCACAGAACAGAGTTATTGGATTTAGTGCGCTCGACACAACTCCAAGATCCGTCATGAACTGCTTCATCCAAACACCCTCCTTAGCTGCCTCCGAGGCAGCCATGTACTCCGCTTCACATGTAGAATCTGCTACGACACTTTGCTTGGAACTGCACCAGCTTACCGCACCCCCATTAAGAATAAATATGTATCCGGTTTGAGACTTAGAGTCATCCAGATCAGTGTCAAAGCTTGCGTTGACGTAACCCTTTACGACGAGCTCTTCGTCACCTCCATAAACGAGAAACATTTCCTTAGTCCTTTTCAGGTACTTCAGAATATTCTTAACGGTCGTTCAGTGATCCACTCCTGGATTACATTGAAACCTGCCTGCCATACTTATGGCCAAGCTAACGTCTCGCCTAGTGCACAAAATTGCATACATGATAGAACCTATGGCTGAAGCATAGGGGAGGGAACTCATTTGTTCTCTATCTTCCGCAGTTGCTGGGCACTGAGTCTTACTCAATTTTATACCTTGTAACACTGGCAAGAACCCCTTCTTGGACTGTTCCATTTTGAACTTCTTCAAAACTTTATCAAGGTATGTGCTTTGTGAAAGTCCTATCAGGCGTCTCGATCTATCCCTATAGATCTTAATGCCTAGAATGTAAGCAGCTTCTCCTAGGTCCTTCATAGAGAAACTTTTATTCAAGTAATCCTTTACGCTCTCCAAAAACTCTAGTTGTTTCCAATTAGCAATATGTCATCCACATATAATATTAGAAACGACACAGAGCTCCCACTCACTTTCTTGTAAATACAAGATTATCCAACCACTTGTATAAACCCAAATGCTTTGATCACCTCACCAAAGCACTTATTCCAACTCCGAGATGCTTGCACCATTCCATAAATGGATCGCTGGAGCTTGCATACTTTGTTAGCATTCTTTGGATCGACAAAACCTTCGGGTTGCATCATATACAACTCTTCCTTAAGAAAACCGTTAAGAATGCCGTTTTGACATCCATCTGCCAGATTTCATAATCGAAAAATGCAGCTATTGCTAACATGATTCGGACGGACTTGAGCATCGCTACCGGTGAGAACGTCTCATCGTAGTCAACTCCTTGAACTTGTGAAAAACCCTTTGCCACAAGTCGAGCTTTATAAACGGTCACATTATCGTTCGCGTCCGTCTTCTTCTTAAAGATCCATTTGTTCTGAATAGCCTTGTGGCCTTCAGGTAATACTTCCGAAGTCCACACTTTGTTTTCGTACATAGATCCTATCTCGGACTTCATGGCCTCCAGCCATTTGTTGGAATCCGGGCCCACCATTGCTTCTTCATAATTCATAGGTTCATTGTTGTCTAACAACATGATTGATAAGACGGGATTACCATACCACTCAGGAGTAGTACGTGATCTTGTCGACCTGCGAGGTCCGATAGGAACTTGATCCGAAGTTTCATGATCATCATCATTAACTTCCTCCTTAACCTACGTCGCTTCACAGAGGTTTCCCCCTGCCCTGCGCCACCATCTAGAGGGATTAGAGGTTCGACAACCTCATCAAGTTCTATCTTCCTCCCACTCAATTCTTTCGAGAGAAACTTTTTCTCAAGAAAAGCTCCGTTCTTAGCAACAAACACTTTGCCCTCGGATTTGAGATAGAAGGTGTACCCAACTATCTCCTTTGGGTAACCTATGAAGACAGACTTTTTCGCTTTGGGTTCCAGCTTTTCAGGCTGAAGCTTTTTGACATAAGCATCACATCCCCAAACTTTAAGAAACGACAATTTTGGTATTTTGCCATACCATAGTTCGTATGGTGTCGTCTCAATGGATTTTGATGTTGCCCTATTTAAAGTGAATGCAGCTATCTCTAACGCATAACCCCAAAACGATAACGACAAATCGGTAAGAGACATCATAGATCTGTCACATCCCTGACACCTTAAGCAAGTTAGTCTTGTGCTCATGTCTTCTTTGCATTTTGCATCTAAGAAGTTTCAACAAGAACAAGAAAGTGGCAAGGGAAAAACTCAAAACCCTAGCCACTACTTTAAATAAAGGAAATCTCAAACTAGTTGAAATCAATGAACCCAAAATGGCCTCAAGAAAAGTTCAAATTTTCTGATAAATCATGAAAGTAAATGAGCATTGGAGAAAACTATTTTCTTGACACTTTAAGCATTTTAAATTAATGCAAAAGCCACTGGTTTCAAGTTTTAAATTTGAAATCAGAAACTATAAATTTTCAAAAATGTTGAAAACTTTAGGAATGGTTGGGAATATTATAACGAATATTCAGGTGTGTTTAAAATAGTTTTACAACCCATTTTTGAGCTGAAATAAATAGCAAAACATTAGTTAGCAAAACAGAATAAAACAGAAAAGAAATAAGAGGAAGAAAAACCTTACGTGTCGCCTGAGGAGGCCCAGCCCACCAGGGGCAGGGTCGTCTTCTTCCTCTGCCTTCTCGCAGAGGGGAGATCGACCACGGCGGCCCCGTCCACCTCCTGCTTCGCCGTGGCGAGCTCCAGAGCCCCCCGGGACAGCGCGACGACGGGGTTATCCTCCCCGAGGCCGACCCTATCCATTCCCCAGCACCATTTCCCCCCTCCTCTCGGATCTTTTCCTCCCTCCTGCTGTCGCCATTACCACGAGCTCGAGCTCGAGCCGCAGCGCTCCTAGCCATGGGAACCTCCCTCCGAGTAGTTCGTTAGCTCCGCCTCGTCGTTCTGGTCCTCCCCGCAGAAGCCGAAGTCTCCCCGAGCTCTGCATCGCCCCAACGCCATCGTCTTCCACCTCCGGCCGCCGGACCTCTCCCGTCGATTCGCTCCCTCCGGCGCACCCCCGAGCCCTTCAACAACACCATCGGAACCGCCGTGAGCTCGTCATCGTTTCCCCTCTCGCCCCACGTTCTTCCGTGCACCGTAGCCCCGTTCCCCACCAAGGCCGAGAGCTCCTCGCTGCCGGTCATGTCGTCGCCGTCGCTGTGGTGTCTGATCCATGCGCTCGAGCTAGGGTTCGAGCTCCTGGAGCCTCCAGCAGTGTGATGAGCCCATCAGCTGTCCTCCCCGTGCCCTAGAGCCATCAACTGCGGGAGGCCGAGCTTCGGCCGCCGCTTCGGCTCGTCGCCGGCGCCTCTCCCGGCGACCCTAGCCTCCCCTGATGCCCCTGCCAGATCGGCTACTTCGCCAGCGTTCCGTAGCTGCAAACCGCGTTCGAATTGGTGTTGTGCAGCGCTGTTTAGGTCGTCTTCGGCGAGCCCTCCGCCGCGGGCTTGGTCACCGGCGACCACCCTCCGGTGGGGGCCGACGTGGCAAAGCTAATCCAGCAGATTAGGAGCTTAATCACTCGCTGACAGTGGGCCCAAGGCCAAGTCAACATAGTTAAGGGACTAGTCAGCGCGGGATTAGTCCCAGAGAGGCTGACCAGTGGGTCCCCCCTGTCAGGTTTGACCTGAACAGGTCGGCTGACCTGCTGACGTCAGGCTGATGCAATAAAGAGAATTTCCAGTATAGAAATAATTCCAGGAAATTGCTAAAACTTGTAAAAATCATAGAAATTAATCTGTAACTCCAATGAAAATAATTTATATATGAAAAAGTATCAGAAAAATTCAAGGATTCTGAATATGCTATTTTTTACCATGTTTGAAAAAGTTACAGGACCCTAACATATAGAACAAGGAATAATTCAATTCTTATAATTACTTTTAAATGGAATTTGGAAAATATTCAAATCTCATTATGATTGCCATGATCACACACTGTCCTAATTACAAATCAGTACCTTAACATGACATCTCATGCATGCTAACATCAAGTTGATCTGAGCATCCGGTCGAATCAATTAAACCGGTATCCGAGACTACCTCGTTTGAATTGATATTCGAATGTGATTCAAATCAATTTCAAACCTAACACATGCTGATTATAATAGTTTGTCACCTTGCATTATCATGCCATGCTCATGCTTCATTTTGTTTGCATATGATTGTTATTGATTGTTGCCATTCATTTCGGTAGGCTCCGCACCCTCGGATTCCACCAAATATCCGTCTGACGGATATTGTCCCTCCTCTGAGCAACAAGGCAAGCAACCCTTTTGATCATCCCGGTAAATCCCATGTTCTTGCTCCTGCACCTATTTATTGCATTAAGATCAAATGCTTTCACTACTTTTGCCACGATAGTTGAACCACTTCCTTTGCATGACCTAACCTTGTCACAGTAAATAGCCGAACCTTGCAACCTAGCATACCTGGTAGTTGCTTGAGCTGTGATGTGCCTTATCCTGCTATGCATGCTATGCTTAGAGTTGTGTATGGTCTGTCATCTGGGAGATGAATAGAATTGTGAGAATGTGTTCGGTAAGTAAAGGTTGTGTGTTGAACCTGATTTGGTAAAGGTACCGGTGAAAGGCTGTGTAGGAGTACATGGCAGGTTGTTTCATTGGAACCATCGTTAGGAACTGAGTTCCGTGTATGTAATCCAAGACTAGATACTACCACATGCTGGGCCCTGAAATATGACCCCGCTCGGCCTATTAATCGCGTAGTACTCGGTCCAGGAGTTGCAAGTAGTTTCTGGTGTTTATAGTAATGCTGGAGGCCGTGCATGGTGCTGACCTGAGAGGTGGGCCGTGATTCGGTAGGCAGTGGCACGGTGTACCAAGTGGCACCCGGATGGTGGGCTTGGGAACCCTGCGCACATCGTTTGAGGCCGTGACGGAAACCCCGGCCGGACTTCCGTATGGGTTACTCTCAGATAGGCGATAAACGTGGACTAGGTACTAGTGTGGTTAACGGTCGTGGCCGACTCCCTCCCTGGGCTTCCGCTTGAAGGTTGCCGAGGTGCATGACGTGCACATGGCGATAAGTGGCGAGAGCGTGTATGACGAAGTACACCCCGGCAGGGTTATGATCTATTCGAATAGCCGCGTCTGCGGATATGGACTACTTGGAGACATATGTTGTTCGTAGATAATTTCAATGGCTACTCATAAAATTGCCAAGATAAGCGTGAGTGTCGTGGACGGCATTTCCGTACGGAGACGGAATGATTCCACGATAGTGTATTGTTGTGGTGTTAGTGGACTCGTGTGCGAGAAATCAAGTTGTCAAAATTATTTAAAAATGCAAGTTGTCTAGCCACGAGTCAAATGCTGGCTTTCCGCATGAAACCCCGCAATACCTTTTGATACCTTGCATGAGTAGTTAGTTATCCTAAAGTCTTGCTGAGTACCTTCGTACTCATGATTGCTTAATAAATGTTGCAGAGGTTGCTAATGACCCTAATGGAGGGTTCTTCATAGACATCGACGACGACGAGTAGCTGGTGTCCCAGCTACGATCTGGCCCTACGTTGGATCTGTAGTATAGTCAGGCCATGTGCCTTCTAGTTGCCCTAAGTGTACTCAGACAGTTTATAACTCTTCCGCTGGCTTGTAACTGAATGACTGCTATTATGGGTCGTGAGACCCTTAATGTGTAATATTATGTGTGTGGCTCTTCCGAGCCTCTTAAATAAAGTTTGTATGTTTATGGTTATGTTGTGATGCCATCGATGTATCTATACATATTGGTATGCCATGCGTACGTGTGTCATGCTTGATATGTATGGGGTTCGATTACCTAGTCGTGAACTTTAGTAGCACTCCTTACAAGGAAATGCCCCTTTGTGATCCAACGAGCCTTGGTAGTTCGCTACTGCTCCGGACACATTGGTTGACCGGCATGTGTCCTTCTTAGCTGATGTGTCTGTCCTCTTTGGGGAAATGTCACGCGATGTAAGGGAGTCCTTGTAGCTTGCTACGACTCGTCTACATTCGCTGATGACTGACACCTGCTTTGTTGGGTCATGTATGCCTGTCCTTGTGCGGTACTGCCACTTTGGTTTATGACTAGACATGTCGATCCAGGTTCTTTGACATTGGTTTGCTAGCGACACTATCGCATATGTGAGTCAAAAGACGCAAACGGTCCCGGCTAAGGTAAGGCTGCAGCCGTGGAGTTAACCGTGCGTGAGACCACAAAGGGATGCGATGTCTTACAGGCTGGATTCCTATGGCTTAGGATCGGGGTCCCGACAGCGTTGGTATTAGAGCCTGACTGACTATAGGATTACTAAGCCAAACTGGTCAAAGTTGAGTCTAGAATTGCTTTAGTTATATATAAGGGAATTGTTTGTGGAAGGGAATGTAAGACTCTTGTTCTCTTCTCAAGTTATTCTATTCTGGTCATCCTCGTCTTTTCTGCGGGAATTAAGTACTAGGTTACTCATCTTCTTCTAGGCTCGTGTTCTGATCGGTAGATTATAGGACTACGGGTCAAGTGATATGTGGTTTTTGTCATTCCTAGGAAAAGGAAGTAGGTTTGATGATCAGAGAGTTGAACTTGATAGTTGAGTGGTTACGCTATTCATTTTTGGGTTGTCTCAAAATTTGTTTTTGAGCATTTACAGCCGTTATGCTGCCCAATTTTTCATTCGGAGCTCTAATGCTTTTGCATTACTCTCTATTTACAGATGACTGGCCGCCCTTCTCGTCAGGTGGTACGTCTGACCAGGTGCATTGATGTGCCGGGTCATACGGCCATGCTGGTCAGGGTGATGTCGGTGTGCGGTTACCGCTGGTACCCCGAGTACACAGTAGAGGAACAGTACCGAGACTTCAACCAGAGCTAGTACATCTGCACTGTTAGGGTATTTCCAGACTACCCTGGAGCTGAGGAGCTAATCCATTGGTCCTATGGGTTGGGAGTCACTGTTTACATGGCAGTACAAGATGATGCCTATTCAATGCTGACTATTATGAGAGCGAGACATGCACTGCTGCAGAATTCAGAGTTCTGCTATGTTCCGGCCTCTCAGCCTGGTGAAGAGGGATACCTTAGTGGAGTCTATTTTGATTCTTCTATGGAGGATCCACTACTGCAGTCCACTGTTGAGATGCTAGAGAACAGAGACAGGGATGCTCGTGCTCTCCGCATGGAGCTTTATGCTACCCGTGCCCGTCTGTGGACAGCTTTGACGCAGCTGGCACCGGTAGTCCAGACAGGGTATGGAGAGATGGAGATGTTAAACCCTGTTAGGACCCATCTTCCGGCTCACGTTGACTGGCCAGCTATAGGAGTGGTCACACCTCTTCGGGGACCCCTCTTACCACCAGTCAGGGGACCAAGGCCACATCCGTGTCCTTATGGATCCCAGGGATCTCAGGCTAGAGTGTTTCCTGATCCGCAGGTTGAGCTTCCAGGTCATGGAGGTAATCTCTATGAGATGTTCTATGCGGATGCCTGAGCTGTGAGCGGAAGGATAGTATGGTAGCAGTCGTACGTTCACAGTCCTGCGTGACTAGTGAAGTATGCCGGTGATGTGAAATGAATTCCGGAGGCCTAGATAAATAATGTATAGGAAGCTTGTAAGCCTCTGATGAGTAGTTTCACAATTTTAGTAGTTTGCTCTTCGAGTAAGTTTGTACTGAACTATGTAAGGGTGTGTATGAACCATGGTGTATATATAGCAGTTGCTTGTTACCATGCTGTTCGGATATTCATTTCCGCATTCCGTGTGTTCAGTACATTCTTAATCCCTAGCTAGTATTGATATGATATTGGTCTAAGCTATGAGTTTGTTTGTCAGCATGGTGTTCACCAGGTTGAACCGTGCCCCTGCTCATGAGCAAGGCGAGGGTAGTCAAGCGTCGCAGGAAGACCTGCCTCACCCGCCTTCTTTGGTGGAAGTGATGCTTGAGGCAGAGAGAAATAAAAGAGAGACCAACCGACTGTTAGAGCGTATTGAGCAGAATACGGCTCGATAGCCTAGGAATGCCGCAGTGTCCCTCAATGACTTTGTGAAGCTGAATCCTCCAAAGTTTCATCATTCCGTCGATCCCCTCGACGCTGATGACTGGCTGTGCAGCATCTCACGCAAGATTCGCTCTTTGAATGTGTCTGAGGCCAACAAGGTGACCTTTGCGGCGTATTTCCTGGAGGGACCCGCCAATCTGTGGTGGGAGAATTTTGAAGCTATGCGTCCCGCTGAACCAGTGGCCACATGGGCAGACTTCAGTGCAGCTTTTCGTCTGCACCATATTCCAGAGGGCCTAATGGACAGAAAGAGAGAGGAGTTCTGTGCCTTCACTCAGGTCAAGTTGTCTGTGGATGCCTATAGCCGCGAGTTCGGTAACCTCGCCCGCTATGCAACAGAGGAGGTGTCTACCGACGCCAAGAAGCAAGCAAGGTTTCGTAAGGGTCTGAGCCCTGAGCTCCTCGTGATCTGCGCCTCCATGAGTGTGCAAGTTTTCAGGCCCTGGTCAACAAGGCGATTAGTGCGGAGACTGGTCATACTGACTTCGAGGCCACAAGGAAGCACTCCCGTGACTTTGGCTCATCTTCTGGTTCCGCGTTTCCAAAACGCAGGCTGTGGGTTCCAAACAGCTCTCTGCCGCCAAGATACACTCCGAGGCCATCCTACGTGGCGCCTCCGACGAATCAGGCCAACCCTCCAGCAAAAGCTTATGGTGGTCCAGCTAGCAATGCTGCACCACGTGCCAACCAAGCGATATGCTACAAGTGTGGAGAACCAGGGCACTATTCCCGTGAGTGTCCTCAGAATGTGGGTGCCAAGCAACCCGGAAAGTCCGTCGGGCAAGCCAAGTCGGGCAAAGCTTTTTATGTGAAGCCAACTCCTGCACGTGGCCGTGTGAACTATGTGTCAGCAGAAGAAGCTGCAGAGGATCCCGACGTCATGCTGGGTACGCTTCTTGTTAATCATCACCCAGCGTCCGTTCTCTTTGACACTGGGTCTTCTCATTCCTTCATTTCAGAAAGTTATGCACAGTTGCATAACATGTCTTTTTGTGATATGCCAATCCCATTGGTTGTCCAAACCCCTGGTAGTAAATGGCAAACCTCTAGGATAACCTATGACAATAAAATTCTAGTAGATAGGCTATTTTTCTAGCCTCATTGATAGCCTTGAAATCTTCGGATATTAATATCATCTTGGGCATGGATTGGATGTCAGCTCACTATGCCAAGATTGATACTCATTCTAGAAATGTCCAGCTTACCCATCCCTCGGGTGAGATAGTAAATGTCTCCACTCGAGTTGCCAAATGCCAACTCTATTCCCTAAATGCCAACCCTCTTCCGGAACTTGAAGACATTCCGGTAGTCCGTGACTTCCCGGATGTTTTTCCAGAGGAACTGCCAGGAATTCCACCTGACAGAGATGTAGAGTTTGTGATAGATCTTGTTCCGGGAACTGTCCCAATAACTAGAAGACCATATAAGATGGCACCCCTGGAGCTAGCCGAACTAAAGAAGCAATTAGATGAGGCCTTGAACAAAGGTTTCATTCGTCCTAGCTCTTCTCCTTGGGCTTGTCCCGTCCTCTTCATCAAGAAGAAAGACGGAACGGATCGGATGGTTGTAGATTACCGACCAGTTAATCTGGTCACCATAAAGAACAAGTATCCGCTCCCTAGGATCAACGATCTGTACGATCAGCTCGCTGGATCCTCAGTCTTCTCCAAAATGGATTTGAGGTTGGGATACCATCAAATCAAGATTAAGAACGGGGACATTCCAAAAACAGCTTTTGTTACTCGTTATGGCCAATATGAGTACACCGTCATGTCCTTCGGTTTAACCAATGCCCCAGCCACCTTCTCTCGACTGATGAATTCAATCTTCATGGAGTACTTGGATAAATTCGTCGTGGTATACCTCGATGATATTCTCATCTACTCGAAGAATGAACAAGAACATGCCGAGCATCTAAGGCTAATATTGATGAAACTTCGAGAGCATCGCCTTTATGCCAAGTTTTCAAAATGTGAATTCTGGTTACCGGAAGTGACCTATCTAGGACACGTAATCTCTGGTAAGGGTATTGCTGTCAATCCCGAGAGAGTTCAAGCTGTCCTTGATTGGACTCAACCTGAATCGGTTAAGCAAGTTAGGAGTTTTCTTGGTCTAGCGAGCTATTGTCGCCGCTTTGTCGAGAATTTCTCCAAGGTTGCAAAGCCTCTGACTGAACTCCTCAAGAAGGATAAAAAGTTCGAGTGGACACCACAGTGTGAGCATAGTTTTCAGGAACTGAAAAGACGCCTGACTTCCGCACCTGTGTTGCTACCACCAGATTTTTCTAAGGACTTTGTTATCTACTGCGACGCCTCGCGACAAGGATTAGGTTGCATTCTCATGCAAGATCGTCATGTGATCGCATACGCATCTCGACAGTTGCGTCCACATGAGGATAATTATCCCACACATGACCTTGAGCTTGCAGCTGTGGTCCATGCACTAAAAACCTGGCGACATTACCTTCTGGGTAATCGTTGCGAAATATTCAGTGATCACCAAAGTCTGAAATATATCTTCACCCATCCGGATTTGAATCTCAGGCAAAGACGGTGGGTTGAGTTGATCTCGGATTACGACTTATGGATAACTTACACCCCGGGGAAGGCCAATGTTATGGCCGATGCGCTAAGTCGTAAATCTTATTGTAAAAATTTGATGCTACAACAAGGTCAACCACATCTCCATGAGGACTTTCGGAAGTTGAATCTTCATATTGTTCCTCAAGGATTCCTTTCTACCCTGGTGGCGAAGCCTACTCTTAAGGATCAAATTATAGCTGGCCAAAAGCGTGACAAGGGTATATCACGGATCAAGGAGAATATTTTTACCAGAAACGCTAAAGAATTTTCCATGAACGATCAAGGTGTTGTGTTCTTCCAGAATCGTTTAGTGGTTCCTAAGAACCCACATCTAAGGCAGTTAATCCTTAAGGAGGCTCATGATTCCCCTCTCACCATTCATCCCGGTAGTACTAAGATGTATCAGGACCTACGCCAGAGGTTCTGGTGGACTAGGATGAAGAGAGAAATTGCTGAGTTCGTTGCTAACTCCGACGTTTGTCGTCGAGTTAAGGCAGAACATCAAAGGCCTGCTGGCACCCTTCAGCCTCTAGCTATTCCTGAATGGAAATGGGATAAATTTAGCATGGATTTCATTACCGGATTTCCCAAGACCAAGAAAGGAAATAATGCTATCTTTGTGGTCATTAACCATCTTTCCAAAGTGGCTCATTTTCTTCCTGTTCGTGAGAGTATAACAGCTAGCCAGCTAGCAGAGTTATATATCTCTCGAATTGTGTCTCTTCATGGTGTTCCCCTGGAGATTAACTCGGACCGTGGAAGTATCTTTACTTCTCGCTTCTGGGAATGTTTTGAGAATGCCATGGGGACTCACCTATCTTTTAGCACTGCTTCCCATCCCCAATCAAGTGGTCAAGTAGAAAGAGTGAATCAAATCCTAGAAGATATGCTCCGAGCTTGTGTTATATCGTTCGGTATGAATTGGGAAAAGTGCCTTCCATTCGCCGAATTCGCTTATAACAATAGTTACCAATCAAGCTTGGGCAAAGCCCCTTTTGAAGTTCTCTATGGACGAAGATGTCGAACACCTCTAAATTGGTCAGAAACCGTAGAGAAGCAACTCTTTGGCCCGGATATGATCCAGGATGCAGAAGAGCAGGTTCGCATTATTCGTGAAAAGTTGAAAACAGCCCAGTCTCGTCAAAAGAGCCAGTATGATCGTCATCATAAGCCTGTGACCTTTGAAGTTGACGAGAAGGCTTACCTTCGGGTTACACCTTTGAAGGGTACCCATCGATTCGGTATCAAGGGCAAATTGGCTCCTCGTTACATTGGTCCTTTTCGCATTCTTGCCAAACGAGGAGAAGTTGCCTACCAGTTGGAACTTCCTCCGCATCTTTCCAAGGTTCATGATGTTTTCCACATCTCGCAACTCAGGCGTTGATTTTCGGATCCTATCCGTGAAGTGGACCACGAAACGCTTGATCTCCAAGATAACCTTTCATACCGAGAATACCCCGTGCGTATTCTTGATCAAGCTGAGCGTACCACTCGACGTCGAAACCTCAAGTTTCTTAAAGTTCAATGGTCAAATCATTCTGAAAAGGAGGCAACTTGGGAAAGAGAGGATCGTCTCCGACTTGAGTATCCTGCGTTATTCCCGACGACTTCTAAATCTCGGGACGAGATTCTTTTGAGTGGGGGTGAGTTGTCACATCCCTGAGACCTTAAGCAAGTTAGTCTTGTGCTCATGTCTTCTTTGCATTTTGCATCTAAGAAGTTTCAACAAGAACAAGAAAGTGGCAAGGGAAAAACTCAAAACCCTAGCCACTACTTTAAATAAAGGAAATCTCAAACTAGTTGAAATCAATGAACCCAAAATGGCCTCAAGAAAAGTTCAAATTTTCTGATATATCATGAAAGTAAATGAGCATTGGAGAAAACTATTTTCTTGACACTTTAAGCATTTTAAATTAATGCAAAAGCCACTGGTTTCAAATTTTAAATTTGAAATCAGAAACTATAAATTTTCAAAAATGTTGAAAACTTTAGGAATGGTTGGGAATATTATAACAAATATTCAGGTGTGTTTAAAATAGTTTTACAACCCATTTTTGAGCTGAAATAAATAGCAAAACATTAGTTAGCAAAACAGAACAAAACAGAAAAGAAATAAGAGGAAGAAAAACCTTACCTGTCGCCTGAGGAGGCCCAGCCCACCAGGGGCAGGGTCGTCTTCTTCCTCTGCCTTCTGGCAGAGGGGAGATCGACCACGGTGGCCCCCTCCACCTCTTGCTTCGCCGTAGCAAACTCCAGAGCCCCCCAGGACAGCGCGACGACGGGGTTATCCTCCCCGAGGCCGACCCTATCCATTCCCCAGCATCGTTTCCCCCCTCCTCTCGGATCTTTTCCTCCCTCCTGCTGTCGCCATTACCACGAGCTCGAGCTCGAGCTGCAGCGCTTCTAGCCACGGGAACCTCCCTCCGAGTAGTCCGTTAGCTCCGCCTCGTCGTTCTGGTCCTCCCCGCAGAAGCCGAAGTCTTCCCGAGCTCTGCATCGCCCCAACGCCATCGTCTTCCACCTCCGGCCGCCGGACCTCTCCCGTCGATTCGCTCCCTCCGGCGCACCCCCGAGCCCTTCAACAACACCATCGGAACCGCCGTGAGCTCGTCATTGTTTCCCCTCTGGCCCCACGCTCTTCCATGCACCGTAGCCCCGTTCCCCACCAAGGCCGAGAGCTCCTTGCCGCCGGTCATGTCGTCGCCTTCGCTGTGGTGTCTGATCCACGCGCTCGAGCTAGGGTTCGAGCTCCTGGAGCCTCCAGGAGTGTGATGAGCCCATCAGCTGTCCTCCCCATGCCCTAGAGCCATCAACTGCGGAAGGCCGAGCTTCGGCCGCCGCTTCGGCTCGCCGCCGGCGCCTCTCCCGGCGACCCTAGCCTCCCCTGATGCCCCTGCCAGATCGGCTACTTCGCCACCGTTCCGTAGCTGCAAACCGCGTTCGAATTGGTGCTGTGCAGAGCCGTTTAGGTCGTCTCCGGCGAGCCCTCCGCCGCGGGCTTGGTCGCCGGCGACCACCCTCCGGTGGGGGCCGACGTGGCAAAGCTAATCCAGCAGATTAGGAGCTTAATCACTCGCTGACCCTTCATGTGTAACTGAATGACTGCTATTATGGGTCGTGAGACCCTTCATGTGTAATATTATGTGTGTGGCTCTTCCGAGCCTTTTAAATAAAGTTTGTATGTTTATGGTTATGTTGTGATGCCATCGATGTATCTATACATATTGGTATGCCATGCGTACGTGTGTCATGCTTGATATGTATGGGGTTCGATTACCTAGTCGTGAACTTTAGTAGCACTCCTTACAAGGAAATGCCCCTTTGTGATCCAACGAGCCTTGGTAGTTCGCTACTGCTCCGGACACATTGGTTGACCGGCATGTGTCCTTCTTAGCTGCTGTGTGTGTCCTCTTTGGGGAAATGTCACGCGATGTAAGGGAGTCCTTGTAGCTTTCTACGACTCGTCTACATTCGCTGATGACCGACACCTGCTTTGTTGGGTCATGTATGCCTGTCCTTGTGCGGTACTGCCACTTTGGTTTATGACTAGACATGTCGATCCGGGTTCTTTGACATTGGATTGCTAGCGACACTATCGCATACGTGAGTCAAAAGACGCAAACGGTCCCGGCTAAGGTAAGGCTGCAGCCGTGGAGTTAACCGTGCGTGAGACCACAAAGGGATGCGATGTGTTACAGGCTGGATTCCTATGGCTTAGGATCGGGGTCCCGACAAGATCGCACCATTTCTAACAAAGTACGATTACAACATTCGGACACACCATTACGCTGTGGTGTTCGAGGCGGTGTCAACTATGAAACAATTCCACATTGTCTTAAGTGAGCACCAAACTCGAAACTCAGATATTCACCCCCACGATAAGAACGTAGGAACTTGATCTTCTTGTTACGATGATTTTCATCTTTACTCTGAAATTGCTTGAACTTCTCAAACTTTTCAGACTTGTGCTTCATCAAGTAGATATATCCATACCTACTCAAATCATTAGTGAAGGTGAGAAAATAACGATATCCGCCGCGCGCCTCCACACTCATCGGACCGCACACATCGGTATGTATGATCTCCAACAAGTCATTTGCACGCTCCATTGTTCAGGAGAACGGAGTCTTAGTCATCTTGCCCATGAGACATGGTTCGCACGTGTGAAGTGATTCAAAATCAAGTGACTCCAAAAGCCCATCAGAATGGAATTTCTTCATGCGCTTTACACCAGTATGACCTAAGCGGCAGTGCCACAAAAACATGGCGCTATCATTGTTAACTCTACATCTTTTGGTCTCAATGTTATGTATATGTGTATCATCGCTATCAAGATTCAATATGAACAATCCTCTCACATTGGGTGCATGACCATAAAAGATATTACTCATAGAAATAGAACAACCTTTATACTCTGACTTAAACGAGTAAACTCTTGCAATAAAGAAGATCCAGATATAATGTTCATGCTTAACGCACGCACTAAATAACAATTATTTAAGTTCATAACTAACCTGATGGTAACTGAAGTGAGATTGTGCCGACGGTGATTGCATCAACCTTGGAACCATTTCGCACGCGCATCGTCACTTCAGCCTTTGCTAGCCTTCGTCTATTCCGCAGTTCCTGCTTCGAGTTGCAAATATGAGCAACAGAACCGGTATCAAATACCCAGGCACTACTACGAGAGTTGGTTAAGTACACATCAATAACATGTATATCAAATATACCTGATTTTTCCTTGGCCGCCTTCTTATCAGCCAAATACTTGGGCTAGTTGCGCTTCCAGTGACCCATTCCCTTGCAATAATGACACTCTATTTCGGGCTTAGGTCCAGCCTTGGGTTTCTTCGTCGTATTAGCAACAGGCTTGCCGCTCTTCTTGGAGTTACCGTTCTTGCCTTTGCCGTTTCTCTTGAAACCAGTGGTCTTATTGACCATCAACACTTGATGCTCTTTCCGGAGTTTTGACTCTGCGACTTTCAGCATCGTGAATAACTCGCCGGGTGACTTGTTCATCCCTTGCATGTTATAGTTCAACACAAAGCTCTTATAGCTAGGTGGCAGTGATTGAAGAATTCTATCAGTAATAGCCTCGTGCGGGAGTTCAATCCCCAGCTCGGCTAGATGGTTTGAGTACCCAGACATTTTGAGCACATGTTCACTGACAGACGAATTCTCCTCCATCTTGCAAGCATAGAATTTATCGGAGGTCTTATACCTCTCGATCCGAGCGTTCTTCCGAAAGATAAACTCCAACTCCTGGAACATCTCATATGCTCCATGACGCTCAAAGCGACGTTGAAGTCCCGGTTCCAAGCCATACAAGACTGCACATTGAACTACTGAGTAGTCCTCCTTACTTCTTAACCAGGCGTTCAAAACATTTTGGCTAGACGTAGCGGGTGGTTCATCTCCTAGCGTAGCATTAAGGACATAATCCTTCTTCTCAGCTTGCAGGAGCAGCTTTAGATTACGAGCCCAGTCTAGAAAGTTGCTTCCATCATCTTTTAACTTAGCTTTCTCTAGGAACGTATTAAAATTAAGGGTTGCTACTGCATGAGCGATTGATCTACAACACAAATATTGCAAAGTGGACTTAGACTATGTTTAAGATAATTAGAGTTTAACTAATCAAATTCTTGATAAACTCCCACTCAAAAAGTACATCTCTCTAGTCATTTGAGTGGTACATGATCCAAATTCACTAACTCAAGTCCGATCATCACGTGAGTTGAGAATAGTTTCAGTGGTAAGCATCTCTATGCTAATCATATCAACCATACGATTCACGCTCAACCTTTTGGTCTCATGTGTTCCGAGGCCATGTCTGCACATGCTAGGCTCATTAAGTTTAACCCAAGTGTTCCGCGTGTGCAATTGTTTTGCACCCGTTGTATGTGAACGTTGAGTCTATCACACCCGATCATCACGTGGTGTCTCGAAACAACGAACTTTAGCAACAGTGCACAGTCGGGGAGAACATAATTTCATCTTGAAATTTTAGTGAGATATCACCTTATAATGCTACCGTCGTTCTAAGCAAAATAAGGTGCATAAAAGGATTAACATCACATGCAATTCATAAGTGACATGTAGCGACCCGACTCAAGACGAGTCAAGCCTCTGTGTTTCTGTGCCATCCCTGGATCAGTATGCTGGCACACACAGTACATCAATGTATATATTAAAGTGCAATCACATGTAAAATAGCGTAAAACTGATATATACCTTAAATATCTCAGCGGAAGCAGTCAAGGGAGTGGAGTCCCAATAAACACCAACGGCAAGTTGAGTGTAGACCGTAACCCTGAATCGTACTCTTACTCGTCGAAGAAAAATATATGCAACATAAGACGTTGCAGCCGTGTAGGTCAGCATATTGAATATGCCGGCAAGTCACATAAGAGAGGGGTGAAAAGTAATCATCTATACTATATGCATATATGGTAGGTGGGGCTATAAGTTTCTAGCGAAAAACAAGTTTACTCCTACATCAAGAGAGGGGCTAAAAGCAAAATATTACTACAAAAGTTGGCTGTTAACGAGATGGTTCCGCCAACCAGTTCTCGTACCCGAGTTGTCAATAATTACCCTCATCAAATATATATAATGGTGTTGAGAAATCCAGATAACTTCAGTTCCTTTGGCTCAAATTGTCCATGACCGTGGACACGGCTAATCGATTAGGTTTGAGTACTCTGCAGAGTTTTGCACACGTTCCCCACAAGATTTGATCGCCTCCGAGTATGTCCTCGCACTTCAGGGTGTTTGAAGACCGGATGATCAAAACATGGTGATGGGGTCATAGTCCTAGGGTAGGGTCATAGGCCTGTCCTACAGGTCCTACCCAAGGACTACCCCACGCAAGGGACAGGACCTTAAGTATGCCCGACTGTATTAAGGTGCCCCCATCATCCAGTCGGTAACGGGCCCAGAATCATCCAGTCGGAGACTAAGACTCGGAGGACACCGGACCTATCGACTGGATACACTCGGTGCGTCGTAACCTCCCTGGAGGAAACTGCCGTACGTTTCCGGGTGCATTAACTAGCATTCATAGCATACGGTACCTGTAACGCATGCATTCAATCGCCACTACTCCACCCTTGAATTGGAACCGTTGTGGACGGCAGCGCACTCTATATAAGCCGCCCTCCCCCACTGGTAAAAGGGTTAGAAAAAACATTGTACACCATATTACACTCGGTAACAAGCTCCAAGAGCACTGAGACGTAGGGCTATTACCTCCACCGTAGAGGGGCCTGAACTCATACAACCTCGCCGTAGCTAGGACTCTGCCCATCTCGTTCATACCCTACACATCTACTGTCAGGCTTATACCCACGACAGTTGGCGCCCACCGTGGGGCAGGCGTCTAAGCGACTTCCGGCGAGTTTGTGACTACTTCCTTTCGTCATGTCGTCCGGTGGAGGTTCGAGCATGAGTCACCAGATCCTCTTCGGCGCTCTCTCCTTCGTCGTCGACGATTCGGCGTGGCTTCGGGATGCACCTCTCGACGTCGAGGCGCTTCCCCGTCGCGGGGCCACGCACTTCCATGCTGGCACTCGCGGCGTCCTTCTTCTCCAACAATCGGCTCCGTTGCCGGCTTGCACCTTCGTCACGCGCCGCAGCAGGCGATCGCGCAGTCCGCGTCTACAACGTTGGGTGCAGCATGCCCGAGCGCGCCAGTTCGCGTCCTCTCAGGTCGCAATCCTGGAGTCTGTTGTAGTCGCCCCACGCTCCCAGTGCTCGGACTCGGTTCCGACTGAGCTTCCTACCGAGTACGTGGGTCGTGGGCCTGCAGAAGAAGTACACATGGCCAACTCCCATGAAGATCCTCGTCAGGCTGACCGAGGTGAAGTTGGCGAAGCATCCGGTGCGCGTCGTCCGCCTCGTCCTTCTGCCAGCCGACGCACTCGGCGGAGCAACGTGGAGGTGTTCCGCACACCTCTCCTCAACCTGGCCGCGGCTGCCCATATTGCCGATTCCCTCCAGCCAACTGATTCAGAGGCAGGAAGGGGAATCGAACAAATCCGAACCCTGTTGCGCACGGCGCAGCAGCAGAATTCGGCAGTCTCCCAGTCACACAATCGGATCCGCAATAGTTCCGTCCATGCAAACACGCATAGTTCGGTTCACAGCCCTGGATCTCATCAGTATCACCGTCGCTCACGCACCCCTCCGCGGGGTGGGCCCTACGGGTCCCGGCATCATGATGATCGGCATTCAGTTGGCGACACTTACGACCCTAGACCCGACGCAAGGGGCCGAATCGCTCAACGAAGAGTCGACAGGGGTCGAGCCCACCGCGATGGCCGCGATATGGACCGTCCGAGTGGAAGCAGGGCCATCGTATCTGGTCCCGAGTGTTTTAGTCGAGCCATCCGCTCGGCTGATATCCCGCCCAACTTCCGATTGGCTGCGGGAATCGGTAAATTCTCAGGAGAGTCCAAGCCCGAAACATGGCTAGACGACTACCGAGTGGCGGTCCAGATCGGAGGAGGAGACGACCATGTCGCTATGAAGCACCTCCCTCTGATGCTCGACGGCTCGGCCCGAGCTTGGCTGAACCAGTTGGCCCCCTCAAGCATTTACAGTTGGGCGGATCTAGCCCGAGTGTTCATCAGAACCTTCGAAGGAACGTGCAAGCGCCCTGCAGGTCTTGTGGAGCTTCAGCACTGTGTCCAGAAGCCGAATGAGCCCTTGCGCGACTTCATCCAGCGATGGATGACTCTTTACCGCACGGTGGAGAACGTCACCGAGCATCAAGCAGTCTGCGCCTTCAAGGCAGGCGTGCGGTACAGGGAGCTGTACTTGAAGTTTGGTCGAACCGGCGACATCTCCATGAGCAAGATGATGGAGATAGCAACTCGCTATGCAAATGGCGAAGAAGAGGACCGCATCCGGAGCGGTAAACACAAGACAGTCGGCGATGCCGACGGAGGTAACACTCGGAAGCAGAAACCGAAGGTTCCGCCCACACCGCAAGCAGAAGCTGCAGCTGTAACCAGCGCCAAATTCAAGGGCAAAGGGAAAGCGCAGTTCACCCCCAAGAAAAAGCCTTTCAACAATCCCATCCTGGACCAGCCTTGTCCAATCCATACGAAGATGGATGAGGAAGGTAACCCCATATACGCAAAGCACACCACTCGGCAGTGCCGTCTCCTGATCCAGGGTTTCAGCGAAGGGCAGCCGAGTGAGAAGAATCCTGAACAGGATGAGGAGGACAAGGAGGATCCATTCCCCCAAGTCCATGCAACCCTCATGATCTTCGCTGACGTCGAAAGCAAGAGTCGACTGAAGCTAGTAAATAGAGAAGTCAACATGGCCGTTTCGACTGCCCCCAAGTTTCTCAAATGGTCTCAGACTGCGATTACCTTCGATCAGTCGGATCATCCAACACATGTCCCCACCCCAGGAAGGCAGGCTCTGGTCGTCGACCCGGTGGTGGAAGGAGTCCGACTGCGCAAAGTCCTAATGGACGGCGGCAACGGGTTGAATATTATGTACGCCGACACTCTCAAGGGGATGGGCATTCCAATGTCCAGACTCAGCGAGAGCAATATGCAGTTCCACGGAGTCGTCCCAGGGCGGAAGGCCAAGTCACTCGGCCAGATCGCATTGGAGGTCATCTTCTGCTCCGACAAGAATTTCGCAAGGAGAAGCTCACATTCGAGGTGGTGGATTTCCAAAGTGCTTACCATGCAATTCTGGGCCGCCCGGCGTACGTGAGTTTCATGGCACGCCCGTGCTATGTGTACTTGAAGCTGAAGATGCCGGGTCCAAAAGGCGTTATCACCATCACCGGCAACCGCCAGCGAGCCGAGGAGTGTCTGCAAGAGGGGCCGAGGATCGCCGACCAGCAGATGGCTGTACTCGAGCTCGAAGAGTACAAGAAGACAGTCGACCACGTCGACTTAATGCACTCAAAGAAGCCAGCTTCTGAGTCCGCGTTCTAGTCGGCGGGAGAGACTAAGAAGGTCAGCATCCACCCGACGGACGAGTCTGCCGCCCCGACGAACATCTCCACCACCTTGGCTCCCAAATAGGAAGCCGAGCTCACCCAATTCCTCCGTGAGAACTGGGACATCTTCGCACGGAAGCCATCTGACATGCCGGGTGTACCTAGGGAGTTGGCTGAGCACCGACTGCATGTGGATCCCGCTGCTCGGCCTGTCCAAAAGCGCCTGCGCCGGTCCGCCGCGCACAAAAGGAAGGCAATAGGAGAAGAGGTGGCTAAGCTGCTAGCTGCCAGATTCATTCGCGAGGTTCACCACTCCGAGTGGCTCGCCAATGTAGTCATGGTGCCCAAGAAGGACAAGTCACTCCGAATGTGCATTGACTTCAAGCACCTCAATAAGGTCTGCCCGAAAGACCATTTTCCGCTCCCCCGCATAGATCAAATTGTCGATTCGACTGCGGGGTGCGAGCGTTTATCATTTCTTGATGCCTACTCGGGTTATCATCAGATCCGTCTGTATGGTCCCGATGAGTTGAAAACAGCTTTCATCACCCCGTTTGGGTGCTTCTGCTACATCACCATGCCTTTCGGTCTGAAGAATGCAGGAGCTACCTTTATGCGCATGATCCAAAAATGTCTCCTCGACCAGATCGGTCGCAATGTGGAAGCATACATGGATGATATCGTAGTCAAGTCCCGCAAAGGTTCCGACCTGCTGACTGACTTGGCAGAAACATTCGCCAACCTTCGTAGGTACGATATCAAGCTAAATCCTGCCAAGTGTTCATTCGGTGTTCCCAGCGGAAAGTTACTCGGTTTCTTCGTTTCCGAACGAGGGATCGATGTAAACCCCGAAAAGATCGGGACCATCGTCCGAATGGAGAGGCCGGTCAGAATACGCGATGTTCAACGACTCACAGGTTGCTTAGTAGCTTTGAGCAGGTTCATCAGTCGACTCGGTGAAAAAGCACTTCCTCTATACCGACTCATGAAGAAATCAGATACCTTCGAGTGGATAGACGAAGCCCAAGTCGCGTTCGACGACCTCAAAGTCCTACTTTCCACCCAGCCGGTTCTTACTGCTCCGCTCAGTAAAGAGCCCCTTCTTCTGTATATCGCGGCTACAAATCAAGTTGTCAGTACTGTTCTTATAGTCGAGCGAGAAGAAGAAGGCAAAGCATACAAAGTTCAGCGGCCAGTGTACTACGTCTCCGAAGTCCTGACACCTTCCAAGCAGAGGTATCCCCATTATCAGAAGCTTATCTATGGGATCTATATGACTGCAAAGAAGGTGGCTCATTATTTCCAAGACCACTCGGTATCTATCGTTTCTGATGCTCCGTTGTCGGAAATTCTCCACAATCGGGACGCATCAGGCCGAGTGGTGAAATGGGCGATGGAGATGTTGTACTGAGACATCAAGTTCGAGGCCAAGAAAGCTATTAAGTCTCAAGCCCTGGCTGACTTTATAGCAGAATGGGTAGAACAACAGCAACCGACTCACATCTACTCGGCTCATTGGACAATGTTCTTCGATGGGTCTAAGATGTTGAATGGATCCGGTGCTGGTGTTGTGATCGTATCACCAAAGGGTGACAAGCTCAAGTATGTGCTTCAGATACACTTTGATTCCTCTAACAATGAGGCAGAGTATGAAGCTCTTCTTTACGGATTGCGCATGGCCATCTCACTCGGCATCCGTCGCCTGATGGTCTACGGCGATTCAGACTTGGTGGTCAACCAAGTGATGAAAGAGTGGGACGTAAGGAACCCCATTATGACAACCTACTGCAATGCAGTCAGGAAGCTGGAGAAGAAGTTTGAAGGTCTAGAACTTCATCATGTTCCAAGACTGAAGAACCAAGCGGCGGACGAGTTGGCGAAGCTCGGATCCACTCGGAGACTCGTCCCGAGTGATGTCTGCCTCGAGCACCTCCATCTTCCTTCAGTCAAAGAAGATCCCTTCACGGAAGAGCCAGTGCAACCCAAGAGCGCAACAGACCCGACTGAAGTCGATGGACCTGCTATGGTTGATCTGGTCACAGAGATTCTGGTAATCATTCCCGATTGGACTGTGCCGATTATGGCATATATCCTAAGGCAAGAACTTCCAGAAGATGAAGTCCAAGCCTGACAAATAGTCCGCAGGTCGAAGGCGTTCACTGTCATTGACGGTCAATTGTATAAGGAGAGTGTTTCAGGCGTTCTCCAACGTTGCATTACCCCAGAGGAAGGGCAGTTGATCCTAGAGGATATCCACTCGAGAACCTGCGGCCATCATGCTTCTTCAAGAGCAATCGTCGCCAAGGCGTTCAGGGATGGATTCTTCTGGCTGCAGGCTAACGAAATGGCCAAAGCTATGGTCGATCGATGCGAAGGCTGTCAGTTCTACTCCAACAAGTCCCACAAGCCAACATCTGCACTAAAGACAATCCCACTTGTGTGGCCATTTGCAGTTTGGGGATTAGACACAGTCGGACCATTCAAGACAGGCCAAGGAGGCTACACACATCTGTTGGTGGCAGTCGACAAGTTTACAAAGTGGATAGAAGCCAAGCCCATCAAGAAACTCGACGCCTCCACAGCCGTGAAGTTTGTCACAGACATCATCTCCAGATCCAGAGTGCCTCACAGCATAATCACGGACAATGGGACAAACTTCGACTCGGACAGATTCAAAGGTTTCTGCGCGAGTCAAGGTATCCGAGTGGATTTTGCTTCCGTAGCACATCCGCAATCCAATGGACAAGCTGAGTGTGCAAATGGACTTATCCTTCACGGTTTGAAGCCTCGGCTCTTGGGAGAGATAGGACATGCTGCTGGTGCATGGGTAATCGAGTTACCCTCAGTACTTTGGGGCCTCCGCACCACTCCGAACAGATCAACAGGGCGATCACCGTTCTTCCTCGTCTATGGAGCAGAAGCGGTCCTTCCGAGTGACCTGCTTCACAATGCCCCGCGAGTCGAACTCTTCTCCGAAGCCGAAGCAGAACAAGCAAGGCAAGATGGAGTCGATCTTCTAGAGGAGGAGCGCGAGATGGCACTTACTCGCTCAACAATTTATCAGCAAGATCTGCGACGTTTTCATGCACGACATGTCAGAAGTCGCACGTTCCAGGCTGGCGATTTGGTGCTCCGAGTGGATCAACAAAGGCCACACAAGTTGGCTCCGGCCTGGGAAGGTCCTTTCGTCATTTCAAAGGTGCTGAACAACGGGGCATACAGACTCTACAACATTCAGAAGGAGACCGACGAACCCCGCGCGTGGAACGGAGACCTCCTCAAGCGTTTCTATACGTGATCGCCGACTGAAGCAGTGTAACGAACAAGTTTTGGAGAAATAATATACAGCAGTTTCAATTTCTTTTGCAGATTCAGAGTTCTTCCGTGGTTGCAGACTACGGTCACACAAGAAAAAAAAAGAGAAAAAAAAACTTAGTTGCGATCCCGAATCGCCTAAGTAACACCTACCTTCGAGTGAGCACTTTACGTCACACTCGGGGACTTAGCTGCGATCACGCATCGCCTAAGTACTAATCTTCCTCCGAGTGTGTACTTTATGTGGCACTCGAGGACTTAGCTGCGATCGTGCATCGCCTAAGTATTAATTCCTCTGAGTGTGCACTTTACGTCGCACTCGGGGACTTAGCTGCGATCCTGCATCGCCTAAGTATTAACTTCTCCGAGTGTGCACTTTACGTCGCACTCGGGGACTTAGCTGCGATCCTGCATTGCCTAAGTATTAACTTCTCCGAGTGTGCACTTCACATCACACTCCGGGACTTAGCTGCGATCCTGCATCGCTAAGTACTAATCTTCCTTCGAGTGTGTACTTTATGTGGCACTCGGGGACTTAGCTGCGATCCTGCATCGCCTAAGTATTAATTCCTTCGAGTGTGCACTTTACGTCGCACTCGAGGACTTAGCCCCGATCCTGCATCGCCTAAGTATTAACTTCTCGGAGTGTGCCCTTCACATCACACTCGGGGACTTAGCTGCGATCCTGCATCGCCTAAGTATTAACTTCTCCGAGTGTGCACTTCACATCACACTCGGGGACTTAGCTACGATCCTGCATCACCTAAGTACTAATCTTCCTCCGAGTGTGCACTTTATGTGGCACTCGGGGACTTAGCTGCGATCCTGCATCGCCTAAGTATTAATTCCTCCGAGTGTGCACTTTACATCGCACTCGGGGACTTAGCCGCGATCGTGCATCGCCTAAGTATTAACTTCTCCGAGTGTGCCCTTCACATCACACTCGGGGACTTAGCTGCGATCCTGCATCGCCTAAGTATTAACTTCTCCGAGTGTGCACTTCACATCACACTCGAGGACTTAGCTGCGATCCTGCATCGCCTAAGTATTAACTTCTCCGAGTGTGCACTTCACATCACACTCGGGGACTTAGCTGCGATCCTGCATCGCCTAAGTATTAACTTCCTCCGAGTGTGCACTTTACGTCACACTCGGGGACTAGCTACGATCACGCATCGCCTAAGTACTAATCTTCCTCCGAGTGCGCACTTTACGTCACACTCGGGGACTTAGCTGCGATCACGCATCGCCTAAGTACTAATCTTCCTCCGAGTGCGCACTTCACGTCACACTCGGGGACTTAGCTGCGATCCTGCATCGCCTAAGTATTAACTTTCTCCGAGTGTGCACTTCACGTCACACTCGGGGACTTAGCTGTGATCCTACATCGCCTAAGTATTAACTTCCTTCGAGTGTGCATTTCACGTCACACTCGGGGACTTAGCTGCGATCATGCATCGCCTAAGTATTAACTTCCTTCGAGTGTGCACTTCACGTCACAATCGGGGACTTAGCTGCGATCACGCATCGCCTAAGTGTTAACTTGCTCCGAGTGTGCACTTCACATCACACTCGGGGACTTAGCTGCGATCCTGCATCGCCTAAGTACTAATCGCTCCTCCGAGTGTGCACTATACATCGCACTCGGAGACTTAGCTGCGATCCCGATTCGCCTAAGTAATACCTTCCTCCGAGTGTGCACTATACGTTCCACTCGGAGTCTGAGTTATGATCAATAATCATCTAAGTACTAGCCTCCTCCGAATGTACACTATACGTTACACTCGAGAACTTAGCACTGATCATGAATCACCTAAGTCCTAATATTCTACGAGTACACATTAAGTGTTCAATTCCAAACAGCATTCAAGCAAAATAATAAGTGTTTTCGTTGTGACTCCAACAGTCTACAAACGATAACAGACTCGGTGCGGATCAAGCTTACCCGCACCGATTTAAAAGTATGACGGCCAACAGAAGTGGCCACAATATCTTACAGGCAAACACTCGGCATACCGAGCATAACATCTGATTACGCGTCAGCTGGGCCGGCGTCAGGACTAGAGGACTCCACAAAAGTGTACAAGTCAATTCCATCAGCAATGCGGGTGGCAGTCTCGAGGAACGTCTCCATGAAGTCTTCGAATTGAAGTTTCTTCGTGTTGGCGACCTTCAACGCTTTCAGCTTATCTTCCCGCACCTCCTTGCAATGGACTCGGACCAACGACAGTGCAACATCAGCACCGCACCGCGCTGCCGATTTCTTCCAAGATTGCACTTGGTTCGGCACCTCCTCCAGTCGGCTCGTTAAGGTCTCCATCTCCTCCCGCGACTCGTCTTCCGGCCAAAGTTCCTTGTTAATTCGGCCGACAACTTCTCCCAGTCGACCGATGAAAGGACCTACTTTCCTAGCGCGGATTTGTGCTCGAAGCAGATCCTGATTGGCGTCCTCACCGAGTGGAACTTTGTCCTTAACAGACCGTTCCACAGCCGCCGTTTCAGCTTCAGGGTCTCCGCGAAAGTCTGCCACCAACAAGCAAGCAGGCAATGAAAACCGAATGTCGGGCACACGATAAAGCCACTCGACAAAGCACAAGACTTACCAGCCAGACAAGTCATCATTTGCTCAGCCCAGTCGGTGACATACTTCTCTTGAGCTATGCACCTTCTGTTCAGGGCGCCCATCTGATTATGCAGATCGGTCCTATGTTTCCTCATCATCTGCGTCTCCGCCGTCAATACCCTGTTTGCCTCTCGAGCTTCTTCCAAGGACTTTTCTCGCGCTTCCAGAGCGTCCTTCATACCAGCCATGGCAAGCATTGCAGCTTCCAGTTCATCAGCATATTGATTCCTCTCCGCTCTGAGGGCTTCATAAGAAGTTCCCATCTCACAAGTTTTCTACAAAACGAAACAAAGGGTTATCAGCAACTTTCTCAATACACACTACGTTCTTCAGACCACTGCCGACGCAAGCAGTCGACAGCGGTCTCGGGGACTACACCCAGTGGGTTCACTGAGAGTGACGCCACTGGCATGCACCTCAAGCAGGTCTGCCCTATGGAGGTGCGCTTTTTTCACCTACGCCTCCGAGGCTAAAGCTACTCCACCTGTGTGCAGTTTACTCTAGGGAACTCTTACCGCAAGTGTGCTCCGACTGCAGTAAGTACTCGCACTCAGAAATCTTGTCTATGGACACGACAAAAATAAAGACCAAATGTATAAAGACAACTGTCGGTGCAAGCACTCGACAGAAGTCTCGAGGACTACACCCACTGGGTTCACTCGGAGTGAACCCATTGCAAACAACAGACTACGACAACACCCACCGGGTTACAGAAGAAAAGTAAGTACTTACTAGGGTACTTACTCGGATGTCATCGCGCAGCTCCAAGCTCCGCTGATATAAAGTTGCAGCGGAGTCATAAACCCTCTTGGCCTCTCCGGCCATCAGCTCCGCCTGAACCATGGTCCCCTTGACCGCTCCCACCTGCTCCTCCGGGACACACCGAATGTTGAATTCGGCGTTTGACGAACCGGGAATCGGGGGGAGATCCTGGTTCATCCCAAGGTTCGCCCCAGTAGGTTCCTCACCCGTCAGCGCCGGTTCAGTCGGCGGAGGCACTTCGTTTGGTAGAGCGTCGGCGGCAAGAGCGGCGGCAGGAGGAGCAGCCTCAGGGACAGGCTCTTCGACGGGCTCCGCGATCGGGTCAGCTCTCCCCCCTGACAAGCCGAATAACACAGTGCTTCAGAAGAAGAAAGAGATGGCGCAGTCTGCAGGAATAAAATACCCGACTCTCCCACAACGTACCTGGCTGTGATGAAACGACATTGTCCGCGTCCATGGGGTCGTCCCCTTGGCGAGCAGGCGAGGTCGCAGAAGTGGCAATCCTGTCGAGTGAAGACCATTCTACTTGTAAAACAAGAGTTCACTCGGTCAACAGAAAGGACCGAAAACTAGATTCGCTTACGTGGAGGTGACGGGGATGGCCACCCTCATCCGCGGCAGAGCCTTCCGAGGTTTGGACCCGCTCGATTTGGGCGCCTTGGAGGACTGGCCCGCAGGTTCAGCGGTTGCGTCCCTGGTTCTTTTGATACCTCGAACACTCGGTGCAGCCGGGGAAGCAGGCGGGACACTCGGCAACACAAAGGGAACTGAAGGGACGGCAGACTCTTTCCGACGCCTACTCCGATGCTCTGGCCGCGGAGGCGGCGAGTCTGGCTCTTCATCCTTTTCCTCTTCCTCGTTGTTTTCCTCCTTCGACTCTCCGCTGTCGAAGATGTATTCGTCGCTCTCCACGCTTCCCTCCTGGCTGCCTTCTTCATCTTCCTCCTCCAGTTTCCCGCTCGAGACGGGGGAGAACCAGTTGGTCCACGCCTACAGTCGGAAACGTTAAGCATCACGCGGAGATATAAATGAGTTGCTGAAATCAAGGCAGTTCGATGCACTCGGCTAATGCTACTCACCTGATTCGGTGGAGGGTTGTCCGCGCCATAAGGCGCCACTCGGCGGGCCCCCTTGGGATTCTCACAGGGACCCATGATTTGGAGCACCTTTGAGGTCACCTTCTCCTCGAGAATGCCCTCCACGTTGGTCCGAGTGGAGTCTTCAGGTCCTGCGTAGTGCCACATAGCGTGGTGGCGGGCTTGCAGAGGCTGGATTCGCCGACCGATGAAGACTTCCAGCAAGTCCATCCCAGTGACCCCCCTCCTGACAACATCCGCGAATGCCTCAACCAAAGGTTGGATGTCTTTCTTCTCCGCTTTTGAGAGAGCGAGTTGCTTGGGTGGAGCAGGGCGGTCTAGACTGAATGGAGGCAGCCCAGTCGACGCGTTCGAACAGGCTATGTCCTGGCAGTAGAACCACGTCGACTGCCAGTTCCTAACCGACTCACTCAACTGCAGAGCAGGGTAAATACTCCGATTCTTCTTCTGAAACCCTAAACCCCCACAGAGCTGGAGGAGATGCGTCTTGTCATCCGATTGACTAAGACGTTTTATGGTTTGGGAGCGGACGGAAAAGATGTGTTTGAATAAACCCCAATGGGGACGACAACCAATAAAGCATTCGCACAGAACAATGAAGGCAGAAAGGTGGGCAATGGCATTCGGAGGGAAGTGATGGAGTTGAGCACCAAAATGATTCATGATGCCTTTGAAGAAGGGGTGCGGGGGGAGAGAAAAACCTCTGTGAACATGGCTGAGGAGCAAGACGCGCTCCCCCTCCCGTGGTGCCGGCTCAATCTCGTCGTCCGCCGGCAACCTCCAAGATTTATGCACGAGCTGGCCGTGCTCTACCAGCTCCAGCAGGTCCCCCTCCGTCACTGTGGAGGGGAGAAAGTCTCCCTGGATCCATCCCGCTGGCAATGGCCGCTGCCGCCGCTGAGCAGCCGCCGCCTTGCCTTTCTTCTTCCTTGCCTCCATCTTGCTGGTCTGGCCCTTGGTCATGGCGGCGATGGCGAGCTTTCGAGAAGGATGGGAAGGGAAAGGTGTATGAACGCAAGAGGTGGCGAGGAAGACGGAGCAAGCAAGAGCAGAGCATTCGGCGAGCGTAACCGAAGGGTCTCGTCGGCCAGAGTTAAATAGAACACCGACTGGGTCGCTGGCGAGCGGGCCCGAAATCTTATCCGCCCAACCAGCCGCGGCGATATCGATGGAAGAGTTGAAGGCGCGAGGATCGAGGAGTCAGGCGCTACTCGAGCGCGCTGACGTCGCCCCCGCTAAGCGCGCAGAACCCGAAATTTGAGATCCCAGAAAATCCGCCGCTGTCAGTTGACCAGTCGTGTCAAAAGATGCCGCGAAGGCACTCGGTTCCCGACAGTCCGTTCCGCAGAACACATTCACTCGGATCATTGGCCAGGTGAGATAGAATGGATAGAGGCAAGCAACGCCCAAGCCGAACCTAGTCCAGTCGGATCTGAGCATCGAGCACTGCTTTGACGTTTTAACCCCAATCCATTCGGGGACTAATGATGGGGTCATAGTCCTAGGGTAGGGTCATAGGCCTGTCCTACAGGTCCTACCCAAGGACTACCCCACCCAAGGGACAGGACCTTAAGTATGCCCAACTGTATTAAGGTGCCCCCATCATCCAGTCGGTAACGGGCCCAGAATCATCCAGTCGGAGACTAAGACTCGGAGGACACCGGACCTATCGACTGGATACACTCGGTGCGTCGTAACCTCCCTGGAGGGAAACTACTGTACGTTTCCGGGTACATTAACTAGCATTTATAGCATACGTTACCTGTAACGCATGCATTCAATCGCCACTACTCCACCCTTGAATCAGAACCGTTGTGGAGGGCAGCGCACTCTATATAAGCCGCCCTCCCCCACTGGTAAAAGGGTTAGAAAAAACATTGTACACCATATTACACTCGGTAACAAGCTCCAAGAGCACTGAGACGTAGGGCTATTACCTCCACCGTAGAGGGGCCTGAACTCATACAACCTCGCCGTAGCTAGGACTCTGCCCATCTCGATCGTACCCTACACATCTACTGTCAGGCTTATACCCACGACACATGGTCTTTTAACGGGTCCCTCTGAATCCCTGTCGGTGCCCATCCATTCCTACCGTTCTTCTACATCTGCTAGCACCGCCTGTCCAGAGTCGCCGCATTGTCCAACCAAGCCAGAGCCCATAATGACTTGTGGCTGTGCAGGTAAGCCTTGGGTCTTGAAAATATCCGTCCATCTCTTTGAGCCTGGGTGAAGCTTTCCGCAGGATGTCATGGCCTCTCCAGCATCCCGGGTCATCCACTGGGTTCTCCAGGGAGCCGATCGACCATCCTTCACCCAGAGTTGCATTGCGTCCGAGGTCTTGAAAATCTTGTCTTAACCGGTCTTGATTATTTGATCAACCTCGCATCACTCGTGTTATGCACTCAACCGAAATCCCGTCTACTCAAGCATAGCAATATGAAATTTGTCGTCCCGGGCCAAGTATCGGGGTTGTTGTGTACCTACCACATGATACTACAATCTATACTAAAATTTCCAAGTACCTAGGCAGCATGCAATTTGGGCATAGGATGGTAGAACTACGATGCATAAAACATAGGTGATAGTATGATAAAAGTGACTTGCCTGGTGATGTTGACGAAGGAGAATTTCTCGAGAAATAACTTGATAGACTACTCGTCACTCTCCGATGAAATCTATATAACAAACATATCATTCATATAAGCACTCAAACTAGCAATCATTCTAGCAATCAAAACAAAAGAGAGAGAGAATAGGAAACCGAAAGAAACTTCAAATAAGCCTAGGGAGTCTTCTACTACGTCGAACACTAAATAGTTTTTGTCCATCAGAAAATAATAACAAGGAATTAAGATATAAATCTAACTAAGATAAAATAAAGTATTTTTCACAAAACTATTTGAAAGTATTCCCAAACGGGATTTGCAACAGTGGAGAAACCAATTGCAAGTTACTAAGGAACTAGAATTGATTTCATGATAGCAAATAAAAATAAAATAAAAACTTGTTGCAAAACTAATGTTAACTAACATAAACAAAACAATAATGTTTCTGAAATAATAAAGAAAATATTTTAAAACAAAAGTAGAAAAGGAATTAGCCGAAATCCTAAAAGAGGTGAAACAGAAATTGTTTCACAAGAAACAGTGAGCTAAAATACTCAAACAATTCTGAAATTTTACCACTTATAAATAAGATCACTAGTGATCAGTACCAAAAGGAATCAAATTAAAAGCTATTTTTAAACTCCTGGAATAGGCAAAACAAGGTTTAAACTAAATCTGAACTAACTTATATTTGAAAATTTCAAACATAGACAAATTATATGTTTTAAAAAACTACAGGACATTTGTGAGCTACTGGAAAAAGAATCACTATCATTGGACTTCGGGATCAAAAGTTATGGCCAAAACAAAACAGGAACTTTGCTGTTTTTGGAACTAAACAGAAAAAATAAAACAATTGCTACAGACTACGTGGCAGTCCCTGATTGGCTAAGGGGTGTTTGCTGCATAGACTAAACAGCGGATGGCCGCTAAATAAGAAAGATGCTTCGGTTCACTTAACTGATGGACCGGTTCTTTTTAGAAAACCGAAGGGGTAAGTACTTCCTAATCTACACCGTAGATCCTGATCTAAGGGATGAAACTACATAAAAACAAAAAAGAAACAGGAGGGGGATGGAGTTACCGTGGTTGGGAGTAGCAGTGCTGCTCCGGCGAGGTGGCTGGCATGGGGAGCCGCTCCGGCGTGGGGGGTGGTAGGGGGGCCGAAGGGGTGGGAGGCGCGGTGGAGGGAGTGCAGGGGGGAGGGGCCGAAGTGGTGGAGTTCCTGGCTATGGGAAAAGTTACTGGCGATGGGAGGAGTTCTGGGAAGTTCCTGGCAGGAACTTTTTCGTGGGGTGGGGAGGGTGTCGACGGGAGGGGTGATGGAGGAGGGGCCGAAGGGTGGGAGGCGCGGCAGGGGTGCCAGTAGGGCGAGGTGGGGGTGGGGTGGCAGGGGGAGAACCTCCGGTGGGGTGCTCCTATGAGTTTTCTGGTGGTCAACTTCGGCGAGGTGGCGCGCGAGCTAGTGGCGAGGAGAGGTGGCGGTTTCAACGGGAATGGAAAGAGGGAGCCATGGGGGTTCTTATAGAGGCGACGGGAGGCGCTGGGAGGGAAGGTACTTCGCGAATCCCTGAGGTGGAGATCTTCTGTCCATGGAAGGCAAGTTCCTCTGACGTGAAGAAGAGAATAGAGGAAGAAGATGATCTCTGTTGGGCCAGAATAGGAAAGTCTTAATGGGCCACCTGGAGTTTCCTAATAAAAACGATTCCTTTCCTATTTTTAAAACTAGGAAACTAAAACGATAAAAAGGAAATCAAATCAATTCGGAATAAAGAGTTTCTATATACTAAAATTATCAGAAAAATAAAATATAAATGATGGGCATTTTTCCACGGCAAAAATAAAAACGTCAGAAAAAATTATTTTGACAAAATTGCCTAAAAGGTTTATTTTCTTTTTGCAAATAATTTTCAATTGACCCTCTAAGTTTGAGGGTTCAAATAACTTTCAAAATGCCCGTGGGTTCGAGGGTCATGTTCCTCCTCTCTAGAATGTATTTCCCGGCATTTCTTGCACGAAGAAAACGAATGGAAATGCAAAAGAATTCAATGCAAATATCTCCGTTCAAATTCTTTATAGTTGAAGAAGTCATGTCATCTTCTCTCTTTGCTTTTAAAAGATTGAATTTGAATTCACCGGAGATGGGGAAAGTCATTTTATTCCCTCTCATTCAAAAGTTTCGAAAAGTTTCAAATTTCACACAAGTTTCAGTGACTCAGCAAACAAACAAACAATCAATCTAATAATTATATTAACATTCCAAAATTTATAATTTTGGGATGTTACATGACATGATATGGCCATCATCTTGTGCTTCTTGATCTCCATCACCAAAGCACCGACATGATCTTCTTGTCACCGGCGCCACACCATGATCTCCATCATCGTGCCGCCATCGAGGTTGTCGTTCTATCTATGCTATTACTACTAAAGCTACGACCTAGCAATATAGTAAACGCATCTGCAAACACAAACGTTAGTTTAAAGACAACCCTATGGCTCCTGCCGGTTGCCGTAGCATCGACGTGCAAGTCGATATTAATTATTACAACATGATCATCTCATACATCCAATATATCACATCACATCATTGGCCATATCATATCACAAGCATACCCTGCAAAAACAAGTTAGACGTCCTCTAATTTGTTGTTGCATGTTTTACGTGGCTGCTATGGGTATCTAGTATGATCGCATCTTACTTATGCAAAAACCACAACGGAGATGTGCAAATTTCTATTTAACCTCTCTCCAAGGACCGCCTCGGTCAAAACCAATTCAACTAAAGTTGAAGAAATCGACACCCGCCAGTCATCTTTATGCAACGAGTTGCATGTCAGTCGATGAAACCAGTCTCTCGTAAGCGTACGAGTAATGTCGGTCCGGGCCACTTCAATCCAACAATACCGCCGAATTGAGAAAAGACTAAGGAGGGCAGAAAATCGAACATCAATGTCCACAAAACCTTTTTTGTTCTACTCGAGATAACATATACGCATGGACCTAGCTCATGATGCCACTATAGGGGAACGTTGCATGGGAAATAAAAAATTTCCTACGCACACGAAGACCTATCATGGTGATGTCCATCTATGAGAGGAGATTAGATCTATACGTACCCTTGTAGATCGCTAAGTGGGAAGAGTTAAGAAATGTAGTTGATGTAGTGGTACAGCTTTGTGATTCAAATCACCGTCGTCCCACGATCCGGTCCGATCTAGCGCCGAACGGACGACACCTCCGCGTTTAGCACACGTACAGCTCGATTACAATCTTGGCCTTCTTGATCTAGCAAGAGAAACGGAGAAGTAGATGAGTTCTCCGGCAGTGTGACAATGCTCCGGTGGTGGTGATGATCTACTCCTGCAGGGCTCCGCTCGTGCTCCGCAGAAATCCGATCTAGAGGTAAAACTATGTGGAATAGCTTTGAGTTGCACGTGGCAAAGTTGTGTCTCAAAAGCCCTGAAACCACCAGTATATATAGGAGCAGGGGAGGGGCTAGCCTTGCGGCTCAAGGAGCCCCTTGGTGCGCCGACCGAAGGGAGAGGAGGACTCCTACTCCAATTCGGTTTGGGGAAGGAGGAGTCCTCCTCTTCCTTCCCACCTCCCTCTTTCCTTTTTTTCTCTTTCCTTTGGTATTTTTCCCTTGTGGCGCCATGGTCCTATTGGGCTGGCCTCACCAGCCCACTAAGGGCTAGTGCGCCACCCTAGGGTCACTGGGCTCACTATCGGGTGGGTGGGCCCCTCCCGGTGAATACCCGGAACCCATTCATCACTCCCGGTACACTGCCAGAAATTTCCGAAACTTTCCGGTGACCAAGTGAAACCATCCTATATATCAATCTTTGTTTTTGGACCATTCTGGAAACCCTCGTGACGTCCATGATCTCATCCGGGACTTTGAACAACATTCGGTAACCACACATATAACTCAACTATATTAAAACATCATCAAACCTTAAGTGTGCAGACCCTGCGGGTTCGAGAACTATGTAGACATGACCCGAGACATTCCTCAGTCAATATCCAATAGCTCGACCTGGATGCCCATATTCGATCCTACATATTCTCCAAAGATCTTATCGGTTGAACCTCAGTGCCAAGGATTCATATAATCCCGTATGTCATTCCCTTTCTCCTTCGGTATGTTACTTGTCCGAGATTCCATCGTCGGTATCCGCTTACCTATTTCAATCTCGTTACCGGCAAGTCTCCTTACTCGTTCCATAATACAAGATCCCGTGACTTACACTTAGTCACATTGCTTGCAAGGCTTGTTTGTGATGTTGTATTACCGAGTGGGCCCCGAGATACCTCTTCGTCACATGGAGTGACAAATCCCAGTCTTGATCCATACTAACTCAACGGACACCTTCGGAGATACCTGTAGAGCACCTTTATAGTCACCCAGTTACGTTGCGACATTTGATACACACAAGGTATTCCTCCGGTGTCAGTGAGTTATATGATCTCATGGTCATAGGAATAAATACTTGACACGCAGAAAACAATAGCAATAAAACGACACGATCACATGCTACGTCTATAGTTTGGGTCTAGTCCATCACATGATTCTCCTAATGATGTGGTCTAGTTATCAAGTGACAATACTTGCATCTAGTCAGAAAACCTTGACTATCCTTGATCAACTGGCTAGCCAACTAGAGGTTTGTTAGGGACATTGTTTTGTCTATGTATCCACACATGTATCTATGTTTTCATTCAATACAATTATAGCATGGATAAAAAACAATTATCTTGAAACAGGAAATATAATAATAACTATTTTATCTTTGCCTCTAGGGCATATTTCCAACACACAAGAAGTGTCAAGCATGGATTGATCATTACGAGAGAGCGAGCTTAAATATTCTGAATAATAATTTCTCTCAGGAGCTCATGATTGGGGCATGAATATAACATTGACTTAAGTGTTGGAAATATTCCCCAGAGGCAATAATAAAATGCTTTTTATCATATTTCCTTGTTCATGATAATCGTCTATTGGTCATGCTATAATTGTATTAACAGGAAACAGTAATATATGTGTGAATAAATAGATCACAATGTGTCCCTAGCAAGCACCTAGTTGGCTAGCTCGTTAGTCAATAGATGACCATGGTTTCCTGATCATGGGCATTAGATGTCATTGTTAACGGGATCACATCATTGGGAGAATGATGTGATGGACAAGACCCAATCCTAAGCATAACACTAGATCGTATTGTTCGTATGCTAAAGCTTTTCTAATGTCAAGTATCTTTTCCTTCGACCGTGAGATTGTGCAACTCCCGGATATTGTAGGAGTGCTTTGGGTGTGTCAAACGTCACAACGTAACTGGGTGACTATAAAGTTGCACTATGGGTACCTCCGAAAGTGTCTGTTGGGTTGGTACGAATCGAGATCGGGATTTGTCACTCCGTGTGACGGAGAGGTATCTCTGGGCCCACTCGGTAGAACATCATCATGAGCTCAATGTGACTAAGGAGTTAGTCACACAATGACGTGCTGCGGAACGAGTAAAGAGACTTACCGGTAACGAGATTGAACAAGGTATTGGTATACCGACGATCGAATCTCGGGCAAGTTCTATACCGACAGACAAAGGGAATCGTATACGGGATTGATTGAATCCTTGACATCGTGGTTCATCCGATGAGATCATCGTGGAGCAAGTGGGAGCCACCATGGGTATCCAGACCCCGCTGATGGTTATTGGCCGGAGAGGCGTCTCGGTCATGTCTGCCTGTCTCCTGAACCCGTAGGGTCTACACACTTAAGGTTCGATGATGCTAGGGTTATAGGGAATTGTTATACGAGGTTACCGAAAGTTGTTCGGAGTCCCGGATGAGATCCCGGACGTCACGAGGAGCTCCGAAATGGTCCGGAGGTAAAGATTGATATATAGGACGGATGGTTTCGGATATCGGAAGTGTTTCGGGCATCACCGGTAACGTACCGGGACCACCGGAGGTGGCCCCGGGGGTCCACCGAAGGGGGGCAACGACCCCGGGAGGTAAGGTGGGCCAAGTGGGGAAGGGAACCAGCCCCTAGGTGGGCTGGTGCGCCTCCCCAGTCAGCCCAATGCGTGGGGAAGAGAAAAGGGGGGGGGCAAACCCTAAGCCAGGTGGACCTAAGGCCCACCAGGGGTGCGCCACACCCCTCCTTCCCCCCTTGGCCGCCGCACCAGCCCCCATCTAGGGCTGCCCCCCCCCCCCCAGGAGAGGGAAACCCTCAAGGGGGCGCGGCCCCTCCCTCCCCCTATATATAGTGGGCACTTTTGGCCATTGGAGATCAGACTTTTCCCTCTCCCTCGACGCAGCCCTGCCCTTCTTTCTCCTCCTCTCTGCCGGTGCTTGGCGAAGCCCTGCCGGGAGACCTCGTCTCTCCATCGACACCACGCTGTCATGCTGCTGGAGTTATTCCCAACCTCTCCCTCCTCCTTGCTGGATCAAGGTGCGGGAGACGTCATCGGGCTTCACGTGTGTTGAACGCGGAGGTGTCGTAGTTCGGCACTAGATCGGAATCGCTGCGAGTACGACTCCATCAACCGCGTTCTAGCAACGCTTCCGCTTAGCGATCTTCAAAGGTATGAAGATGCTCTTACCCCTCTCTCGTTGCTGGTCTCTCCATAGGAATATCTGAATATTCATAGGAAAATTTGAATTTATGCTACGTTACCCAACAGTGGCATCCGAGCCAGGTTTTCTATGCGTAGATTCTATGCACGAGTAGAACACAAAAGTTGTGGGCGGTGATTTCTCAATTTTCTTGCTGCTACTAGTCTTATTCTTTTCCAGCGGTATTGTGGGATGAAGCGGCCCGGACCGACTTTACACGTATGCTTACGTGAGACTGGTTCCACCGACAGACATGCACACCGTGCATAAATGTGGCTAGCGGGTGTCTGTCTCTCCTACTCTAGTCGGATTGGATTTGATGAAAAGGGTCCTTATGAAGGGTAAATAGCTTTTGCATATCATCGTTGTGGCTGTCACATAGGTAAGAAGGCGTTCTTGCTAGAAACCCAAATCAGCCACGTAAAACTTGCAACAACAATTAGAGGACGTCTAACTTGTTTTTGCCGGGTTTGACATGTGATGTGATATGGCCAAAGTTGTGATGTTGCATGTATGATGTATGAGATGATCATGTTATTCTAATAGGTTTCACGACTTGCATGTCAATGAGTATGACAACCGGCAGGAGCCATAGGAGTTGTCTTAATTTATTGTATGAGATGCAACGCCATGTGCTTACTACTTTTACTTCATTGCTAACGGTTAGCTATAGTAGTAGTGATAGTAGTAGTTGGCGTGACGACTTCACGGAGACACGATGATGGAGATCATGGTGTCACGCCGGTAACGATGATGATCATGCGATGCCTGAAGATGGAGATCGAAAGGGCGAAGATGATAATGGCCATATCATGTCACTATATGATTGCATTGTGATGTTTATCATGTTTTACATCTTATTGCTTAGAACGACGGTAGCATAATAAGATGATCCCTCTTAAAATTTCGAGAACGTATTCCCCTATGTGTGCACCGTTGCGAAGGTTCGTTGTCTCGAAGCACCACGTGATGATCGGGTGTGATAGATTCTAACGTTCGCATATAACGGGTGTAAGCCAGATTTACACACACGAAACACCTAGGTTGACTCGACGAGCTTAGCATGTACAGACATGACCTCGAATACAAGAGACCGAAAGGTCGAACATGAGTCGTATGGTTGAATACGATCAGCATGAAGTTGCTCACCATGGTGACTAGTCCGTCTCACGTGATGATCGGACACGGGTTAGTCAACATAGATCATGTATCACTTAGATGACTAGAGGGATGTCGATTTAAGTGGGAGTTCATACTTAATTTGATTAAATGAACTTAATTGTCATGAACTTAGTCTAAAATTTATCTTTATAAATATTGTAGATGGCCAACGTCAACCTCAATTTCAACGCATTCCTAGAGAAAAACAAGCTGAAAGATGATGGTAGCAACTATGCGGACTGGGTTCGCAACTTGAAGCTCATCCTTGAAGCAGCTAAAAAGGCTTATGTCCTTGATGCGCCGCTAGGTGACCCTCCCGCTCCCGCAGCAGCCCAGGACATTCTGAACATCTCGCAAACACGGAGTGATGACTACTCTCCGGTTAGGTGTGGCATGTTATAGAGTTTAGAAACGGGGCTCCAAAGGCGTTTTGAGCAACACGGGGCATATGAGATGTTCCAGGAGCTGAAGCTAGTTTTCCAAGCTCATGCCCGTGTCGACAGATATGAAGTCTCCAACAAGTTCTTTAGCTGTAAGATGGAGGAAAACAGTTCTGTCAGTGAGCACATACTCAAAATGTCTGGGTTACACGATCGCCTGACTTCACTTGGAGTCGAACTTCCAGATGATGCTATAATTGACAGAATCCTCCAGTCTCTCCCACCAAGCTACAAAGGCTTTGTGCTTAACTACAACATGCAAGGGATGGAGAAGACCATTCCCGAGTTGTACTCGATGCTCCAGTCTGCAGAAGTAGAAATCAAGAAAGAGCATCAAGTGTTGATGGTCAACAAGACCACTAGTTTCAAGAAAGGCAAGGGTAAGAAGAACTTCAAAAAGGACGGCAAAGCTGTTGCCGCACCCAGTAAGCCAGATTCCGGGAAGAATAAAAAGAACGGACCCAAGCCTGAGACTGAGTGCTTCTATTGCAAGGGAAAGGGTCACTGGAAGCGGAACTGCCCCAAATACTTAGCGGACAAGAAGGCCGGCAACGTTAAAGGTATATGTGATATACATGTTATTGATGTGTACCTTACCAGCGCTCGTAGTAGCTCCTGGATATTTGATACCGGTGTTGTTGCTCACATTTGCAACTCAAAGCAGGAACTGCGGAATAAGCGGAGACTGGCCAAGGACGAGGTGACGATGCGCGTCGGGAATGGTTCAAAGGTCGATGTGATCGCCGTCGGCACGCTACCTCTACATCTACCGTCGAGATTAGTTTTAAACCTTAATAATTGTTATTTAGTACCAGATTTAAGCATGAACATTGTATCAGGGTCTTGCTTAATGCGAGACGGCTACTCATTTAAGTCAGAGAATAATGGTTGTTCTATTTATATGAGTGATATGTTTTATGGTCATGCTCCGCTGGTGAATGGTTTATTCTTGATGAATCTCGATCGTGATGTTACACATATTCATAGTGTGACTACCAAAAGATGTAAAGTTGATAATGATAGTCCCACATACTTGTGGCACTGCCGCCTTGGTCATATCGGCGTTAAGCGCATGAAGAAGCTCCATACTGATGGACTATTAGAGTCTCTTGACTTTGAATCATTTGACACATGCGAACCATGCCTCATGGGTAAGATGACTAAGACTCCATTCTCAGGAATAATGGAGAGAGCAACCGACTTATTGGAAATAATACATACTGAAGTGTGTGGTCTAATGAACGTTCAAGCTCGCGGTGGTTATCGGTATGTTCTCACTCTCACCGATGATTTGAGTAGGTATGGGTATATCTACTTGATGAAGCACAAATCTGAGACGTTTGAAAAGTTCAAGGAATTTCAGAGTGAGGTTGAGAATCAACGTGACAGAAAAATTAAATGTCTACGATCTGATCATGGAGGAGAATATTTGAGTCATGAGTTTGGCACACACCTAAGGAAGTGTGGAATCGTTTCACAACTGATGCCGCCTGGCACACCACAACGCAACGGAGTGTTTGAATGGCGTAATCGCACTTTATTAGATATGGTACGATCTATGATGTCTCTTACCGACTTACCGCTATCATTTTGGGGATACGCATTAGAAACTGCAGCATTCACTTTAAATAGGGCACCGTCTAAATCCGTTGAGACGACACCGTATGAACTATGGTTTGGCAAGAAACCTAAGTTGTCGTTTCTTAAAGTTTGGGACTGCGATGCTTATGTGAAGAAACTTCAACCAGAAAAGCTCGAACCCAAAGCGGAGAAATGCGTATTCATAGGATACCCTAAGGAAACTATTGGGTATACCTTTTATCTTAGATCCGAAGGTAAAACCTTTGTTGCCAAGAACGGATCCTTTCTAGAGAAAGAGTTTCTCTCGAAAGAAGTAAGTGGGAGGAAGGTAGAACTTGATGAGGTAATCACACCCCCTCTCGAACAGGATAGTAGCACAGCGCGGGAAGTTGTTCCCGTGGTGCCTACACCAACTAAAGAGGAAGTTAATGATGATGATCATGAAGCTTCGGATCAAGTTACTACTGAACCGCGAAGGCCCACAAGGGCACGCTCCGCACCAGAGTGGTACGGCAACCCTGTGATAGAAATCATGTTGTTAGACAACGGTGAACCTTCGAACTATGAAGAAGCGATGGCGGGCCCGGATTCCATCAAATGGCTTGAGGCTATGAAATCCGAGATAGGATCCATGTATGAGAACAAAGTATGGACTTTGGTGGACTTGCCCGATGACCGGCGAGCCATAGAAAATAAATGTATCTTCAAGAAGAAGATTGATGCAAACGGTAATGTAAACGTTTACAAAGCTCGACTTGTCGCAAAGGGTTTTCGACAAATTCAAGGAGTTGACTACGAAGAGACTTTCTCTCCCGTAGCGAAGCTGAAATCAGTCTGAATCATGTTAGCAATTGTTGCCTTTCATGATTATGAAATTTGGCAAATGGACGTCAAAACAGCGTTCCTTAACGGGAACCTTAAGGAAGAGTTGTATATGATGCAACCAGAAGGTTTTGTCGACCCTAAGGGTGCTAACAAAGTGTGCAAGCTCCAGCGCTCCATCTATGGGCTGGTGCAATCATCTCGGAGTTGGAACATTCGCTTTAATGAGGTGATTAAAGCGTTTGGGTTCATACAGGTTTATGGAGAAGCATGTCTGTACAAGAAAGTGAGTGGGAGCTCTGTAGCTTTCCTCATACTGTATGTGGATGACATATTATTGATGGGGAATAATATAGAGATGTTGGAGAGCATAAAGGCCTATTTGAACAAGAGTTTTTCAATGAAGGACCTTGGAGAAGCTGCATACATATTAGGCATCAAGATCTATAGAGATAGATCAAGACGCCTCATAGGTCTTTCGCAAAGTACATACCTTGACAAGATATTGAAGAAGTTCAATATGGAAAACTCAAAGAAAGGGTTCTTGCAAATTTTGCAAGGTATGAGATTGAGTAAGACTCAGTCACCGACCACGACAGCGGATAGAGAGAAGATGAGTTATGTCCCCTACGCTTCATCCCTGGGCTCTCTAATGTATGCCATGCTGTGTACCAGACCTGATATAAACCTTGCCATAAGTTTGGTAGGGAGGTACCAAAGTGATCCAGGTATGGAAGACTGGACAGCGGTCAAGAATATCCTTAAGTACCTGAAAAGGACTAAGAAAATGTTTCTCATTTATGGAGGTGACGAAGAGCTCGTCGTAAAGGGTTACGTCGACGCTAGCTTCGACACAGATCCGGATGACTCTAAGTCACAGACCGGATACATATATGTGTTGAATGGTGGGGCAGTGAGCTGGTGCAGCAGCAAGCAAGAAGTCGTGGCAGCATCTACATGTGAAGTGGAGTACATAGCTACTTCAGAAGCAGCTCATGAAGGAATTTGGATGAAGGAGCTCATCACCGACCTTGGAGTGGTTCCAAGCGCGTCGGGTCCAATGACACTCTTCTGTGATAACACTGGGGCCATTGCCATAGCCAAGGAGCCCAGGTTTCACCGGAAGACGAAGCACATCAAACGTCGCTACAACTCCATCCAGGACCATGTCCAGAGTGGAGTGATAGATATTTGTAAAGTACACACGGATCTGAATTTTGCAAACCCGTTGACTAAACCTCTTCCACGAGCGAAACATGATCAACACCATAATGCTATGGGTGTTCGATACATCACAATGTAACTAGATTATTGACTCTAGTGCAAGTGGGAGACTATTGGAAATATGCCCTAGAGGCAATAATAAAATGGTTATTATCATATTTCCTTGTTCATGATAATCGTCTATTGTTCATGCTATAATTGTATTAAGAGGAAACAGTAATACATGTGTGAATAAATAGATCACAATGTGTCCCTAGCAAGCCTCTAGTTGGCTAGCTCGTTAGTCAATAGATGATCATGGTTTCCTGGTCATGGGCATTAGATGTCATTGATAACGGGATCACATCATTGGGAGAATGATGTGATGGACAAGACCCAATCCTAAGCATAGCACTAGATCGTATTGTTCGTATGCTAAAGCTTTTCTAATGTCAAGTATCTTTTCCTTCGACCGTGAGATTGTGCAACTCCCGGATACCGTAGGAGTGCTTTGGGTGTATCAAACGTCACAACGTAACTGGGTGACTATAAAGGTGCACTACGGGTACCTCCGAAAGTGTCTGTTGGGTTGGTACGAATCGAGATCGGGATTTGTCACTCCGTGTGACGGAGAGGTATCTCTGGGCCGACTCGCTAGAACATCATCATGAGCTCAATCTGACTAAGGAGTTAGTCACACGATGACGTGCTGCGGAACGAGTAAAGAGACTTACCGGCAACGAGATTGAACAAGGTATTGGTATACCGATGATCGAATCTCGGGGAAGTTCTATACCGACAGACAAAGGGAATCGTATACGGGATTGATTGAATCCTTGACATCGTGGTTCATCCGATGAGATCATCGTGGAGCAAGTGGGAGCCACCATGGGTATCCAGACCCCGCTGATGGTTATTGGTCGGAGAGGCATCTCGGTCATGTCTGCGTGTCTCCCGAGCCCGTAGGGTCTACACACTTAAGGTTTGATGATGCTAGGGTTATAGGGAATTGTTATACGAGGTTAGCGAAAGTTGTTCGGAGTCCCGGATGAGATCCCAGACGTCACGAGGATCTCCGGAATGGTCCGGAGGTAAATATTGATATATAGGACAGATGGTTTCGGATACCGGAAGTGTTTCGGGCATCACCGGTAACGTACTGGGACCATCGGAGGTGGCCCCGGGGGTCCATCGAAGGGGGGCAACGACCCCGGGAGGTAAGGTGGGCCAAGTGGGGAAGGGAACCAGCCCCTAGGTCGGCTGGTGCGCCTCCCCACTCAGCCCAATGCGTGGGGAAGAGAAAAGGGGGGGCAAACCCTAAGCCAGGTGGGCCTAAGGCCCACCAGGGGTGCGCCACACCCCTCCTTCCCCCCTTGGCCGTCGTACCAGCCCCCATCTAGGGTTGCCCCTCCCCAGGAAAGGGAAACCCTCAAGGGGGCGCAGCCCCTCCCTCCCCCTATATATAGTGGGCACTTTTGGCCATTGGAGATCAGACTTTTCCCTCTCCCTCGACGCAGCCCTGCCCTTCTTTCTCCTCCTCTCTGCCGGTGCTTGGCGAAGCCCTGCCGGGAGACCTCGTCTCTCCATCGACACCACGCCGTCGTGCTTCTGGAGTTCTTACCCAACCTCTCCCTCCTCCTTGCTGGATCAAGGTGCGGGAGATGTCATCGGGCTTCACGTGTGTTGAACGCGGAGGTGTCGTAGTTCGGCACTAGATCGGAATCGCTGCGAGTACGACTCCATCAACCGCGTTCTAGCAACGCTTCCGCTTAGCGATCTTCAAAGGTATGAAGATGCTCTTACCCCTCTCTCGTTGATGGTCTCTCCAGAGGAAGATCTGAATATGCGTAGGAAAATTTGAATTTATGCTACGTTACCCAACATTAAGCCTCCCCCAAGCTTGAGTGATTCTTTCTCCTTCACGTGGCCAAAAATTATAAATATAATTCCGATCACGATGAACGAGGATGCATAGGATAAAACTTCTGATGAAATTCCAAATTCAATCGAATGTAATTCCATAATCCAATATCATCACAAATCCTATACCATGTCAACGCCTTTTCCTTCAAAGATAAAGGAAAGACCTTCTTCTTGACATCATTCTCAGGCAGACCTTCAAGCTTAAATAATCCACAAACTCCATCCACATAGATTAGATGCAAATCAGGATGTAGTGTTCCATCTCCTGCATAAGGATTAGCTAGCATTTTTTCTATCATACCCGAAGGAATTTCATAATAAATATTTTCAGTAGGTGCAGCAGGTTGAGGAGCATCTCTTTGTTCTTCTGGTCGGGATGAAGATACACCAAACAAGCCCCTCAACAGATTATTTTCCCTAGTGACAAGTGAAAGTAAATTTTAGCATAGTATATAATTTTTTCCTTACCAAGTTCCACTCACCAGAGGCGCTTCAGTCCCCGGCAACGGCGCCAGAAAAGAGTCTTGATGACCCACAAGTATAGGGGATCTATCATAGTCCTTTCGATAAGTAAGAGTGTCGAACCCAACGAGGAGCAGAAGGAAATGACAAGCGGTTTTCAGTAAGGTATTCTCTGCAAGCACTGAAATTATCGGTAACAGATAGTTTTGTGATAAGGTAATTCATAACAGGTACCAAGTAACAAATGTAACAATGGTGCAGCAAGGTGCCCCATTCCTTTTTGTAGCAAAGGACAAGCCTCTAGAAACTTTTCTATAAGGAAAAGCGCTCACGAGGACACATGGGGATTTATGTCAAGCTAGTTTTCATCATGATCATATGATTCGTGTTCGTTTCTTTGATAATTTGGTATGTGGGTGCACCGGTGCTTGGGTGCTGCCCTTACTTGGACAAACATCCCACTTATGGTTAACCTCTGTCGCGAGCATCCGCAACTACAAAAGAAGAATTAAGATAAATCTAACCGTAGCATGAAACATATGGATCCAAATCAGCCCCTTACGAACCAACGCATAAACTAGGGTTTAAGCTTTTGTCACTCTAGCAACCCATCATCTACTTATTACTTCCCAATGCCTCCCCTGGGCCCAAATAATGGTGAAGTGTCTTGTAGTCGATGTTCACATGACACAACTAGAGGAGAGACAACATACATCTTATCAAAATATCGAACGAATACCAAATTCACATGATTACTTATAATAAGAGTTATCCCATATCCCCGGGAAGAAACGTAACCACTCACAAAGCATATTCATGTTCATAATCAGAGGAGTATTAATAATCATTAAGGATCTGAACATATAATCTTCCACCAAGTAAACCAACCAGCATCAACTACAAGGAGTAATCAACACTACTAGCAACTCACACGTACCAATCTGATGTTTTGAGACAAAGATCGGATACAAGAGGTGAACTAGGGTTTGGAGAGGAGATGGTGCTGATGAAGATGTTGATGGAGATTGAACCCCTCTCGATGAGAGAATCGTTGGTGATGACGATGGCTTTTATGTTGGAAATATGCCCTAGAGGCAATAATAAATTAGTTATTATTATATTTCTTTGTTCATGATAATCGTTTATTATCCATGTTATAATTGTATTGATTGGAAACACAATACTTGTGTGGATACATAGACAAAACACTGTCCCTAGTGAGCCTCTAGTTGACTAGCTCGTTGATCAAAGATGGTCAAGGTTTCCTGACCATAGGCAAGTGTTGTCACTTGATAACGGGATCACATCATTAGGAGAATCATGTGATGGACTAGGCCCAAACTAATAGACGTAGCATGTTGATCGTGTCATTTTGTTGCTACGGTTTTCTGTGTGTCAAGTATTTGTTCCTATGACCATGAGATCATATAACTCACTGACACTGAAGGAATGCTTTGTGTGTATCAAACGTCGCAACGTAACTGGGTGACTATAAAGATGCTCTACAGGTATCTCCGAAGGTGTCCGTTGAGTTAGTATGGATCAAGACTGGGATTTGTCACTCCGTGTGACGGAGAGGTGTCTCGGGGCCCACTCGGTAATACAACATCACACACAAGCCTTGCAAGCAATGTGACTTAGTGTATGTCACGGGATCTTGTATTACGGAAATGAGTAAAGAGACTTGCCGGTAAACGAGATTGAAATAGGTATGCAGATATTGACGATCAAATCTCGGGCAAGTAACATACCGAAGGACAAAGGGAATGACATACGGGATTATATGAATCCTTGGCACTGAGGTTCAAACGATAAGATCTTCGTAGAATATGTAGGATCCAATATGGGCATCCAGGTCCTGCTATTGGATATTGACCGAGGAGTCACTCGGGTCATGTCTACATAGTTCTCGAACCCGCAGGGTCTGCACACTTAAGGTTCGACGTTGTTTTATGCGTATTTGAGTTATATGGTTGGTTACTGAATGTTGTTCGGAGTCCCGGATGAGATCGCGGACTTCACGAGTGTTTCCGGAATGGTCCGGAAACGAAGATTTATATATAGGATGACTTCATTTGGTTACGGGAAGGTTTTCGGGCATTACCGGTAATGTATCGGGAATGACGAATGGGTTCCGGATCTTCACTGGGAGGGGGGACCACCCACCCGGGAGGGCCCAAGGACCTTGGGGGTGGCGCACCAAGTAGGTGGGGTCAGCCCAAGGCTGTCTTGCACAAGAGAGAAAGAAAAAACCAAAAGAAGAGAAAGGGAAAAAAAAGGGAAAGGTGGGAAGGAAGAGAAGGACTCCTCCTTCCAATCCTAGTTGGACTAGGATTGGAGGAGGACTCCAACTCCTCCTTGGTGGTGCAGCCCTTGGGGATCCTTGAGCCTCAAGGGAAGCCTCCCCTCCCCTCCTCCTATATATATGTAGCTATTAGGGCTGATTTGATACAACTTTGCCACGGCAGCTCGACCACATACCTCCACGGTTTTTCCTCTAGATCGTGTTTCTGCGGAGCTCGGGCGGAGCCCTGCTGAGATTAGATCACCACCAACCTCCGGAGCACCGTCACGCTGCCGGAGAACTCATCTACCTCTCCGTCTCTCTTGCTGGATCAAGAAGGCCGAGATCATCGTCGAGTTGTATGTGTGCTGAACGCGGAGGTGTCGTCCGTTCGGCACTAGATCGGAGCGGATCGTGGGACGGATCGCGGGACGGTTCGTGGGACGGTTCGCGGGGCGGATCGAGGGACGTGAGGACTATCCACTACATCAACCGCGTTTATTAACGCTTCTGCTATGCGATCTACAAGGGTAGTAGATCGGAAATCCCCTCTCTTAGATGGACATCACCATGATAGGTCTTCATGCGCGTAGGAAATTTTTTGTTTCCCATGCGACGTTCCCCAACAGTGGCATCATGAGCTAGGTTCATGCGTAGATGTCATCTCGAGCAGAACACAAAAGTTTTTGTGGGTGGTGATGTGCGATTTTCTGCCCTCCTTAGTCTTTTCTTGATTCCGCGGTATTGTTGGATCGAAGCGGCTCGGACCGACATTACTCGTACGCTTACGAGAGACTGGTTTCATCGCTACGAGCAACTCCGTTGCTCAAAGATGGCTGGCGAGTGTCGGTTTCTCCAACTTTAGTTGAATCGGATTTGACCGAGGAGGTCCTTGGATGAGGTTAAATAGCAATTCATATATCTCCGTTGTGGTGTTTGCGTAAGTAAGATGCGATCTACTAGATACCCATAGCAGCCACGTAAAACATGCAAACAACAAATTAGAGGACGTCTAACTTGTTTTTGCAGGGTATGCTTGTGATGTGATATATTGGATGTATGAGATGATCATATTGTAATACTTAAATATCGACTTGCACGTCGATGGTACGGCAACCGGCAGGAGCCATAGGGTTGTCTTTAAACTAACGTTTGTGCTTGCAGATGCGTTTACTATATTGCTAGGACGTAGCTTTAGTAGTAATAGCATGAGTAGCACGACAACCCCGATGGCGACATGTTGATGGAGATCATGGTGTCATGCCGGTGACAAGAAGATCGTGCCGGTGCTTTGGTGATGGAGATCATGAAGCACATGATGATGGCCATATCATGTCACTTATAAATTGCATGTGATGTTAATCCTTTATGCACCTTATCTTGCTTACAACGACGGTAGCATTATGAGGTGATCTCTCACTAAAATTTCAAGACGAAATTGTGTTCTCCCCGACTGTGCACCGTTGCGACAGTTCTTCGTTTCGAGACACCACGTGATGATCGGGTGTGATAGACTCAACGTTCACATACAACGGGTGCAAAACAGTTGCACACGCGGAACACTCGGGTTAAGCTTGACGAGCCTAGCATGTGTAGACATGGCCTCGGAACACATGAGACCGAAAGGTCGAGCATGAATCGTATAGTTGATATGATTAGCATAGAGATGCTTACCACTAAAACTATTCTCGACTCACGTGATGATCGGACTTGAGATAGTGGATTTGGATCATGTACCACTCAAATGACTAGAGAGATGTACTTTTTGAGTGGGAGTTCTTAAGTAATATGATTAATTGAACTAATTGTCATGAACATAGTCTAATGGTCTTTGCGAATTACGATGTAGATTGCGCTATGGCTCTACTGTTTTTAATATGTTCCTAGAGAAAATTTAGTTGAAAGTTGATAGTAGCAAACTTTGCGGACTGAGTCTGTAAAACTGAGGATTGTCCTCGTTGCTGCACAGAAGGCTTATGTCCTTAATGCACCACTCAGTGTGCTGCACCTCGAGCGTCGTCTGTGGATGTTGTGAACATCCGACATACACGTTTCTGATGACTACGCGATAGTTCAGTACAAAAAACTTAATGGCTTAGAAGCATGGCGCCGAAGACGTTTTGAAACGTCATGGAACATAAGTGATGTTCTAAAGAGATGAAATTGTGATCTCATGCTTGTGTCCTTGTTAAGAGGTATGAGACCTCCGACAAGATTCTTTGTCCATGAAGTAAAGGAGAAAAGCTCAATCATTGAGCATGTGCTCAGATTGTCTGAGTACGACAATTGCTTGAATCAAGTGGGAGTTAATCTTCCAAATGAGATAGTGATGGTTCTCCAAAGTCACTGCCACCAAGCTGTGAGAGCTTCGTGATGAGCTATAACATATCAAGGATAGATATAATGATCCTTGAGAGATTCGTGATGTTTGACACTGCAAAAGTAGAAATCAAGAAGGAGCATCAATGGTTGATGGTTTGTAAAACCCCTAAGTTTCATGAAAGGCAAGGGCTAGAAGGGATACTTCGTGAAACAGCAAAATAGTTGCTGCACTAATGAAGAGACCCAAGATTAAACCCAAACCCGAGACTAAGTGCTTCTGTTATGAGGGGAACGGTCACTGAAGCGGAGCTACCCTAGATGCTTGGTAGATAAGAAGGCTGGCAAAGTCGAAAGAAGTATATTTGATATACATGATGTTGATGTGTACTTTACTAGTACTCCTAGTGTAAGTGCATCTAGTGCCCCTTAGTGATTTTGGTGGTTTGAAGACTTATAGGTTAAGTATCTAATGTGTTTGTGAGTGTACACAGGATCTATAAGTCATTGAGGAGTTTGAGATATTTGAAGAATATCGACCCCTAAAAATATATGTCTTCAGTTGAAGAGATTGGTCTGAAGCTGAAGAAATGAATCGCGAGGAATCTGCGATGAAATTGATATTCCTTATGAAGATACTGATATTGAGAAGTCCGGTGGTTTCTGAAGAAAATCACTCTGAAGAATTGAAGCATGAAGATTTACACTTTCTGTTTTACTTTCTTCGCATTCGAGTAATAGGAACACCGTACTGTTAAAGGGGGTCGAAGTTACACTATGGAATGAATTTCCTCATGATGCTCAACCCAAGCCTAATCCTACCAAAAGCCTCAAATGAGGAATACGAGTGACATGATGACTCTCACAGTTGAGGGTTCCGACCGTTTCGATAGCCACGCCAAGTCACCGGTCTCATCCACTCCAACGGTCATATTACTTAAGGGCATTAGTGTCAAATCATGTCGGGATGCTCCCAGGCTATAAATAGCCACCCCCATAATCACTAGCTGGTTGGCTGCTCCGTTAGAAACTGACACTTGTCATAAGAGCAACCCAATTCCTCAGAGCCTTTGAGAGTAATTCATCAGTGAGGAAATACACCATACACCGAAACCACAAACCAAACCTAGTGATTGAGCATCACTGAAGAAGTTGTTCCTGTGTGGGACTGAAGCCTTTTACCTTTGAGGACTGTGCATCCTCCAGACGGTTAGGCGTCATGGTCTAGAGCTTTCCTGCAGTCAATTGTGGATCGCCGGGTGACCAAGTTTGTGAGGGTTTGGAAGTCTGCCCTGAAGACTTACCACGAGTGTTGGGAGAGGACTGTGTGTCCTTAGCTCAAGGAAAATACGGTAGGGACTGTGTGTCCCGGGACTGTGTGTCCTTTGGTTTCAATACCAAGCCGCTCCAAACCAGATGTACGACTGTCACAGCAGTTGGAACTGGGTCATCAACGACTGTCTTCACTGAGAAACGGGTTCTAATTCCTCAACTCCTTACTTTCCTCGTATTATGTGTTGTTGACTTTCACTGCGACTGTTTGAAGAATTTGTTGAAGACTTTCTCTGAATTTCCTCAACCCCAAATTCCTCACGTTAGTTAATCCTCATCTGTATTTTGCGTGCCTGCTCACAGTGCAATCTGTTTTCACATTCTTCACTCTGAAAAACTGCTGTTGTGAAACTTTGCACATCTCATCCTTTACTATTTCCGTTGTAAGTTAGTCATCAGTGAGGAATTTCCTCAAAAGGAATTTCCTCAGTGATGAAATTCTAAAAATCTCCTATTCACCCCCCCTCTAGTCGATATAATGCACTTTCAATTGGTATCAGAGCAAGGTACTCCCTTGTTCTGTGTGATTTTGGTTTAACCACCTGGAGTTTTAGTTATGTCGACTGCAGGCATGTTTAAGGTGACTGCAGCATGTCCTACCTACGAAGGAAAGAACTTTCCCTTCTGGAAGAACAAAATGCAAATGCATCTACAAGCTATTGATAATGATCTCTGGTATATTGTGGAACATGGCGTCCCCATCATCTCTGCCAGTGTCACTGCGGTTGATGTGAAGAAATTCAAGCAACTCGATTCTCAAGCGAAGAACATCATCTGTGGCCATCTGAGCCCAGGCCAGTTTGGAAGAGTAAGTGCTTTGGGCTCTGCAACACTGATCTGGGAGAGACTGTGCAAGGTAAATGAAGGAGTATCAACCCAGCGTGACTCTCGTGTTGATATTCTTCGCAATCTCTTCAATCACTTCAAGAGACATGACAATGAAAGCTGCCAAGACACCTTTGATCGCCTCACTGACATATCAAATGAACTGCAAGCACTGGGAGCTCGAGACATCACCGATCATGAAGTTGTGAAGAAACTGCTGAGACCGTTGGATTCTTCATTTGATACTTTAGTTCTGATGATTCAAGAAAGACCAGACTACAAGATGCTTGATCCAGCTGATATACTTGAAAGGCTAAATACTCATGAATTCCAGCTAGAAGAAAAGAGAGATCTATATGGACCAAGCTATTCCAGACCACGTGCACTGAAGGCTAGAGCAATTTCCTCATCTGAAGAAGAAGACACAGATGACAACATTTGTGACCTTGAAGAATTTGGACAGGAGCTTGCAATGCTCGTGAGGAAATTCCAGAGATTTACACGGCGTGGCCAGTTCGGTAAATCTTCAAGAAGAGACATGAGGAAATCAGAATCTTCATCTGAGGACTACAAGAAACGAACCTGTCACAAGTGCAAGAAATCAGGTCATTACATTGCTGATTGTCCCCGTTGGGGAAAGGAATCAAAGAAGAAGAAATACAAGGATGACAGTTCTGATGACTCGAAGAAGAAGAAGAAATCTTCAAAATCCTCATCTTCAAAGCCCTCATCACACAAGAAGACCAGTTTCAGAAAGGCTCGGGCACTTATTGGCAAGGAAATGGACTCCGAGGCAGAATCAGAGGAATGTGATGAAGAAGAGGGTTCTCATGAAGACTCGGAATCCAGACACGCTAGTCTTGCACTGGCAACCACTTTCGTCAGCAAGTCAATCTTCAATCTTGAAGAAAATGATTGCACCATCCATATTGATGACTATGTTGATGACTTCACTCCAACCTATTGCTTCATGGCAAAAGGTTCGAAGGTACCAAATAATACCTCCTCCTCTGATTCAAGTGACTGTGAACCTAATGATTATAAGAAACCCAGTTACAGTAAACTTGCTATCATTGCCACTAAACAAAAAACTACTCTGGAAAAGCTTCAGAAACTGCTAGATAAAAGTGATGATCTGTTGAATGATGAAATGAACCTTACCCAAATCCTCACTAATGATGTGAAAAGTCTTCAGTCTAGATTTGATAATCTTCAGGGTCGTTATGATACACTCCTCACTGATCATGAGAAGCTTTCCTATGAATTTCTTCAAAGGAAGCTTGATCTTGAGAAACTGAGGATGTCTCATGATGATCTTTGTATGGAAAATGATTCATTACTAGCTAAACAGATCGACACTGGTCAAGTTGAATTTATTCCTCCATGTCTTAAATGCATTGAACGCGAAACTGCTAATTCCTCACCAAAATCATCAAATGCTACCATTGCTACAAATTCTTCAACTGCACCTGTTGTGTCTATTTCCTCACTTGAGGAAAACACAAATGTTACTGATGAAAATGCAGGGTTGAAGGAATTGTACGTGACAGGCATATACAAAAGTCTCAAAGGACATCAAACCCTTTGTGATGTGCTCAAAAAGCAGATCTTGAATAGGAACCCGAGGAAAGAAGGAATTGCCTTTGAGAGGAAATTAAATGCTGATGGATCCTATTGGAAACCTGAGCAGTACCCAAAACCTCATGGGTTGCTGCTACTGGGCCTCATTTTGATCCATCTAATCTAACTGGTTTTTCATGTGAATTATCCTATTCCTCGGATGAGTCATTTGACTCCAACTATACACTGTTCAAAAATCAATCTGGTGAAGTATTTGCTCGATATGTTGGAACTAACTGCAAGAATGGCCCTCCCTTGAGGAAAATCTGGGTTTCCAAAAGTTGTCTTGAAAATCTTCAGGTGAATGACCTCATGACACCATCACCGAAGAATCTGAACCCCAGATCAAATTCCTCAGGAGGACCAAAGTCTTCAAGAGGATCAAAATCCTCAACTGGTCAAAACTATGCTCGTACCCGTGCTAATGCGTCTAACGTGCAAGGAAACTACAAGGAATATGAATATGAGCGTTACTCCTCAAATCATTATGTTCATAAATCCTCTAACCAGTTCTCTGCATATTCATATGAGTACTTTAACCCCCCTGCTGTTAAGAGAAGTGCATTGGCTTCGATGCCACCTTTCTCATATGGTGCTCACAGGATGATGAATGATTTGCCACCCCTTCAGATGTGGGTGGTGAAGAAATCAAACTAATCACTTCTGCAGGTCAGGTCTCCAGATGAAAATCATCATATGAAGAATTTGCTGGAGAGCTGAGGAAATGCTTGATAGGACGCAAGCTAATGATTGATGAAATAGAAATATTTCACACGTCCTTACATTTCCGTTATGATGAAATTACTGATCTGATGAAATTAGTATCATATTCTTCAAATCTGAAGCATATGAGATGGTAAGCTGTACTAATTCATCTGCAGGATGAAAAGCCCAAGAATACTGAGTGGGTTCTTGATAGTGGCTGCACACATCACATGAGTGGTGATAAAAGCTTACTGATGAATATGCCACTAACTCCATCACCTCTGAAGCAAATCACATATGCTGACAAAGGTAAAAGCAAGGTACTGGGACTTGGCAAAGTGGCTATTTCCAAGGATAGGCATATGGACAAAATGATGCTTGTTGAATCCCTTGGTTTTAACCTTATGTCAGTCTCGATGCTTTGTGATCTTGATATGATTGTTATCTTTGGTAGATATAGATGTGTAGTCATCATGGAATCTGACAGATCCAAAGTCTTCGAAGGTGTAAGAAGAGGAGATTTGTACATCTCTACAGGTCCTCAACCAGCCACTTGCTTACTAGCAAAAACCTCAGAAGGATGGTTGTGGCACCGAAGACTAGGTCATGCAGGCATGAGGAATTTGCACACGCTCGCGAAGAAGAAGCATGTCATCGGCATCGAATCGGTCAAATTCCTCAAGGATCATCACTGCGGTGCTTGTGAATCTGGGAAAATGACCAGATCCAAGCATCCCTCTAAGACTATCATGACCACTACACGTCCATTCGAATTGCTTCATATGGATTTATTTGGACCTACTCACTATGCCACACTAACCAATGCAGCATCATTATATGGCTTCGTCATAGTTGATGATTATTCCAGATATACTTGGGTGCATATCATAGTGTATAAAACTGAAGTGCAGGAAATCTTCAAACGATTTTCTTCAAGGGCCTCGACGAACTTTGGCATCAAGATCAAACATATCAGGTGTGATAATGGAACTGAGTTCAAAAACACTGGACTTGATGATTATCTTGATGAACTTGGTATTACTCATGAATTATCTGCTCCTTATACTCCTCAGCAGAATGGTGTCATCGAAAGGAAGAACAGGACTCTGGTTGAAATGGCAAGAACTATGCTTGAAGAATATCAGACTCCTCGTCGCTTTTGGCCTGAAGCAATCAACACTGCATGCCATATCATCAACAGGGTATATCTTCACAAATTCCTCAAGAAAACCTCATATGAACTCCTCACTGACAAGAAACCCAATGTAAGTTATTTCAAACTCTTCGGTGCAAAATGCTGAGATCCTCACCATAGCTCAAAATTTGCACCTAAGGCACATGAAGGTTTTATGCTCGGTTATGGAAAGGACTCGCACACTTACAGAGTCTTCAACAACTATCACAACAAAGTTGTTGAGACTGTAGATGTGCAGTTCGATGAAACTAATGGCTCGCAAAGAGAGCAATTGCCTTCTGATCTAGATAAGCTGTCTCCTGAGGAAGCAATAAAGCTCAAGCCTACTGAAGACATTGTCCCCACTGAGGAAATTGGTGAAGAAACGATCCCCATCACTGATAAAAATCAAGAAGATGCTCCTGAGGAAATTGCACCAGCACCACTTCCTCAGCCCAGACAAAATCCTCAACCAGCTCATCCAAGGATTGCAAACGAAATAGAACTTGACAAAATCCTCAACGACATCAACGCACCAGGTCCTCTCACTCGCTCAAAAGCTTCACACTTAGTTAACTTTTGTGGGCATTTTTCCTTTGTATCCATCACAGAACCCTCAAAAGTTGCTGAGGCTTTTCTGGAACCGGAGTGGATCCAAGCTATGCAAGACGAACTTCTTCAATTCAAGCTGAATGATGTATGGGAGCTCGTCAAACGACCAGATCCTCGCAAGCACAACATCATCGGCACCAAGTGGATTTTCCGAAACAAGCAAGATGAGGACGGTCAAGTGGTGAGGAACAAGGCACGACTTGTAGCCCAAGGCTACACCCAGGTTGAAGGAATAGATTTTGATGAAACTTTTGCACCTGTTGCTAGACTTGAAGCTATTCGAATACTACTTGCTTATGCTAATCATCATAACATCATTTTATATCAAATGGATGTGAAAAGTGCATTCCTCAATGGTAAGCTTGAGGAATAAGTATATGTTGCTCAGCCCCCAGGTTTTGAGGATCCAAAGAATCCAGACAAAGTCTTCAGACTCAAAAAGGCTATTTATGGTCTCAAGCAAGCCCCTCGGGCATGGTACGATACATTGAAGGAATTCCTCATGAAGAAAGGCTTCAAACCTGGTTCACTCGATCCAACTCTTTTCACAAAATCCTATGATAATGAGCTATTTGTATGTCAAATATATGTCGATGATATCATATTTGGCTGTACTGACAAACGATACAGTGATGAATTTGCCTACATGATGAGTGAAGAATATCAGATGTCCATGATGGGGGAGCTGAAATTCTTCTTAGGTCTTCAAAATCATCAACAAAGCAATGGAATCTTCATATCACAGGAGAAATACCTCAAGGATGTTCTGAGGAAATTCGACATGCATGAATGCAAAGGTGCCAAGACTCCAATGCCTACCAGCGGCACCTCGGCACTGATGAAAATGGTAAAGACTTCGATCAGCAGGTATATCGTTCTATGATTGGCTCTTTATTGTATCTATGTGCATCTAGGCCAGATATAATGCTTAGTGTTTGCATGTGTGCACGTTTTCAAGCAAAACCGAAGGAATCACACCATAAGGCTATGAAACATATTCTTCGATACTTAGCTCACACACCAACACTAGGATTATGGTATCCCAAGGGCTCCAATCTTCATCTGGTAGGGTATTCTGATTCAGACTATGCTGGTGACCGTGTGGATCACAAGTCAACTTCTGGCACATGCCACTTCCTCGGAAGATCACTAGTTTGTTGGTCCTCAAAGAAGCAGAACTGCGTATCACTCTCCACTGCTGAAGCTGAGTACATTGCTGCTGGTTCTTGTTGTGCTCAATTAATATGGATGAAGCAAACCCTCAAGGACTACGGCATCAACATGAAGAATGTGCCTCTCTACTGTGACAATGAGAGTGCTATCAAGATTGCATACAACCCAGTACAGCACTCGAAGACCAAGCACATCCAGATTCGTCATCATTTTCTTCGGGACCATGTCCTCAAGGGCAATATCCTCATCGACTATGCGAAGACTGATGATCAACTCGCAGATATCTTCACTAAGCCCTTGGATGAGAAAAGGTTTTGCAAGTTGCGGTGTGAGCTAAATATCTTAGAATCTTCAAATGTTTTGTAAAAACATGCACACATCCTAACACTTATGCAAAGTTGATGACTCGGATGTGCAACACATGATGAATCGATTTTCTTCAACTAATGAAGAATGTCACTCTGAATGTGAAGAAATTAATGAAGAAATTGATTCTCAGGGCCCTACGACAATTGTACGCGGCGTCTGTAATCAACAATTCTTATATGGTGGGTCACGCCACCGCCCAATGTGAAATTCCTCATGTTGATTTTCTTCAAATGTTCTATTCCCTCAAAATGTGTTTTTCTTCAAAACAGTTGTTCTTCATTGTGATGATTTATCACAAAATCTTCAAAAACACTTGATGACTTTCATTTTGACTAGATAGACTGTGATTTCAAGTCCTCAACAGCATTCACTTATTGTTATTTCTTCAAGTTGATATTTCTGCTAAGTGAATGTGATCGGACCCTACTTTCCCTCTATGCTATACTCATCCAGTCTATTCAATTCTTCATATGCGTTCTACTTGAAACTTTGTTCAAAATTCTCACTGCGTCCTTGTCAGCTGATGATTTTGTAACGAAAATCCTCAAATCTTCAAAAATTGTTTCTTTAATACACAGTAACTGAACCCCACTTCCCATGATCGGATAACCACGATCTCCACTATCTCCACCGCATCGTTCGAGGGCTACTCGTGTCCTGCGGAGACGTAGAGGCAGGGGCTGTTTGGTCCGAAATGCTCGCGCCAACAGTAACTTTTGGCTATAAATATGTCCTTATCCCCCTCGGCATACTCTTCTTCTCTCCATCTCTCTCCTGCCACAGCATACACCACCGAACCCTAGCACCATCGCTGGTAGTCTCGTCGCCGGTGAGGAAGAGCTTCACTGCATCGACTTCTCCATCGCCGGAACCACGCTGGAGTCGGACCATCTTCGTCCGCCGCCGCCGTAGACGTCCTGTGTCGCCGGGTTAGGGTGCATTGGACATGCGACCGAAGAGCTTCTCCACACACACCTTTCTGTGTTCTTCGTGCGCACCTTCCAGGGTAAATAAATCCCATTTTTACAGCAAGTTAGATCTAAAATTTTACATCTTCTATGTGAAATCTGTTTTTCCTCAAGAAACGATAAGCACTTGATTCCTCAAACACTGCCTATCACCACATCATTGATGAACTATGCTAATCATCTAAGATTTTCACAAGATTCCTCAATTGTGCGAATTTTCGGATCTGTACAACTCTGGAACCCAAGAACAGTATGCTTAGGGAAATTCCTCAACCACTGGTTATATTCCTCAAACTGTCAAACTTTTTCATTTTCTTCAAATCTGAGAACGCATATGACCTCTCCAAATTCCTCGCAACTATACTCTGTTCACAGGTACACACATGTCAGCTGATGAATCTCTCGGTTCTCATCACATTAACTCATTTGCAGCATTTCTGGAAGAAAATCTTCAAGTCTCATCAGAATCCTCAAGAGTTCAATCTCATCAGCAAAATCCTCAACTGAAGAAAATGGAGGAAGACAGAAAACAGAAGGGAGGAAAGAAACTTGAGCAAAACACAGCTGTGGATATCCCTGAGGATATTTACTTGGACTATTGCATGCCTGATGAAAATGAGACAATGGCCAAGAGAAAGATACGGCTGCAGAAGATAGAACGCCGATGGGTGAAGGAATGGAAGGAATACAGGTTTGTGACTCCCAAATATGCGAAGAAATTCGCTCTGAAGCCCCCTGGCAGAAGGGCCCCACTAGAGGATCATCAAGTAGCACATCGCTCAAGCCTCATGACTATTGATGACTATCCAAATGAGAAGGAAAAGCATCTGGTTAAGCTCAAAAAGCAGGCAGAAGCTGTAGTGAGGAAATTCAATGAATCCTCAGCTGCTGCTACTTCCTCTGCCGCAGAAACCTCTGGCTCAGAAATTCCTCAAATGCAGTCTGTGCCATCAAAGCCAAGGGCTCCAAAGCCTCAAGAGAAGTCTGCTTAGGCTTCAATCACAAAACCTTCAGCACCAAAACCTTCAGCACCAAAACCTTCAGTGCCAAAGCCCTCAGTACCAATCTCCTCAGCTCCAAAATCCTCAGCTCCACCTCCAAAGCCTCAAGAGAAACCAGTACAGAAGCAAGTCATGAAGCCTATGACCGCCAGCTCCAGCTCCTCACTCCCAGCTGCAACCAGCTCGGAGACAAAGTCTTCAACACCTCCTGCGAAGACTTTGGTAACTGTTGAACGTGTAACTCTGCCCAACCCCAGCAAAATCATCATCGTCCCGTCTGCATCAGAGGGAAGTGATGAATTTGATGATGAAACCATGCAAGCCATCATTAGAAACAAGCAGGAAAGAGTAGCTCAAGCATCAGGCAGTGCCATTCCTCTGGCAATGGACCCCAAGGTCCTCCTTGACTACATCAACATCTGGTATGAGGACCCAAACACTACAGTTGATGATTTGAAGCTTCCGCCTGGCATAAGGCACATGGTGCCCACTTTCATCAATGAAGCCAAGTGGAAAGAACAGCAGGCCAGGCAGGCCAAAGTTGCAAAGATTAAAAAGGAGAAATTCCTCAAGCAGAATCTCCTCAAATTGACTCCTGATGCGCTCGTGTCAACACAGGCAGAGCTGAAGAAATTGACTGACAAGTACTCCAAGCTGTCAGATCGTAAAAGCCTCAAGAGCAATTTCATCAAGCTGGCCACTAGTGCTGTTGATGACTACAATAAGAAGGCCGCACCCCCAGCACCAACTCCTCAGCCCTTGATTAAGGAGCCAATAGATGAATCTCCTCATGATGAGGAAACTCCTCAAGCTGAGGAAGTACACCGAGAGCGCCGTGTTGATGAACCGGCTATTGAAGAAATCATCATGGAAACTCTAGCTGATGAGACTGCCCTGATCCAGCTGCTTCATCAAAGAAGGCTGATGACTCTGTTCCAGATGGTTCCTCAATACTAGCTGAAGAATCTGTAGAGAGAACCCCTTCACCAAAAGCTTCAAAGGTGAAGAAGATGACTCCGTCTGCATCAGACGTGAAGAAAACTAGGGCTGCTGAAAAGGAAGCCAAAAAGAGAAAGGCCTCCTCAGCAAAAGAAGAAACAGAGGCAAAGCGCCTCAAAGCACTTGAAGAAGCTGCTCCTCTAGACCCTGTGCCCCTGAATGTCGCTCCTTCCTATGAAATGGTCATCATTGATGATCCAGCGAAAAAGGCAGATGAGGAAATGAAAGATGTCGCCTCTGAGGAACACACTGACGAGGAAATTCAGATAGACGACAGTCCTCAACCTTTCATTCCTCAAAAAGACAATGTTCAAGCATCAGCTGCACCAGCTGATGAAACTGCCTCTGCCACCAAGCCAGCTGAGGAAAAACAAACTGAAAATCCTCAAGCTGATGAAATTCATCACTCTGAGCAGAATCCTCAAGATGAGGAACAGGCTGATCCAACTCCTCCAACTGAGCAAGAAGAAGAAATTCCTCAGCCTGAAGCACAGCCAGAGCAAGCTCCTCAGCCTGACGCCCAACAAGCACCATCTCCTCAGCCTGAAGTACCAACTGCTGAAATTCCTCACCCTGAGGAAAATGCTGAGGAGAATGCACCTGACCAAGACAATGCATTCGTCGTGCTCAACCCAGAGACTGCCATTGTTGTCTCCCCTCCTATTCCTCAGCAAAATCTTCAGCCAATTCAGCGTCAGCCATTCTCCAAGCGTCCAAAGTTTCAAAAGGAAAATTTCTTTGAAGAACGCATGTACTTCATTGGAGAGAACCCCTATGACAAGCCTCAAATGAGGCATCTGAAGTTTTGTACTAGGACTCAGATGAATTACTATGCCTCTGTGCTATGTGGACGAAACAAGATATTCTAGCACATGCATATTCCTCATGTTGAACTTGAAGCAATACCGTCCCCGGAGCCAGTCCTCAGTGTACTCCATGATGTAGGTTTACTCCCAATGTGCTCCGACATATCTGACTGGAACAGCGAGTTAATTCTTTAGTTCTATGCCACTCTTCACATATCTGGCAACCCTAAAGACATTAACACTTGGGTGTTTGACTGGATGTCACAAAACACTCACTACAAGGCTCCTGCTACTGAACTCCTCAAAGAACTGCCCGTACCAATTCCCTCAGATGAGGCTGTGAAGCTTTATGGCGAGCGTGAGCTGCCAGATGGAATGATGGAAGTCCTCATGAAACCTTTGGCTGAAGGAAAATCTCCGAGAACAACCTTCCTCGTCCACGAGCTCAAGTACACACCCAGGTCTGTCTACAGAATCCTCTGTTGTATGCTCGCGCCGATCAAAGGCCATGATGATGAAGAAGATGTTGTAGGCCTCATGAAGAATATCCTATTCAACATCATTCATGGTGTTCCTATCAACATCCATGATTTCTTCTTAAGGACCTTGGCCGACAATGCTATGTGTCCTTTTGATCACAAGATATATGCTCCATGGATCATGAGATTCATCAGGACAAGGACAGACATCAACTTCCACGCTGATTTCCAAAACCATATGGGTTATATGACTCCTATCCGGGTCAACAAGAAGACTTTCGAGTCCATTGAAGGAAAAGGCAAATCTGTGATTGACGAAGGCAGTAGGCCCCTTGATGGCCAGTTCAGACAGCCAGAAGCTTATTCTTCATGGGATGATACTAAGACTCGTCCGGCAAGCCCCGTTCCTCCTCGCGTGATGAATACCAGAGAGCTCCTCCTCGGTCTTCACCAGAAGGTGGATCGCAACCACAAATGGGTCAAACGCCAGTTTGGTGCCATTGTGAAAACCCTCACTGAAACACAGAACTCTGTGAAGCTCAACCATCACTATCTGCATGAGGTTTTCGATTGCACCTGGGCTACACTTGCACATCTGAAGACTGAGACTGAGCTTGAAGAAAAGGACTTTGAGCGAGACTTTGAATGGTCGTGGCCTCCCAGGAAGAAGTTTAGGCCTATTCCAGTGCCAGACCTTGAAGACACCTCCTATTCTTCATTCCGCACTGCTGAAACTGATGAAGAACAGCTCGACACTGGTACCGGTCCAAGGAAGAAGACTACTCCCAAGAAGCATCACAACTCTTCCTCAACCGCCAAGAAGTGAAGTCTTCACGAGCGTTAGTCCTCAGTTTGTCCCTTTTTGTCACTTGATGAGAAAGGGGGAGAAACTTGAGAGTTAGTCTTCAAGCGGGATATTTTTGGGGCTTATGAACTATATTTAAGTTACAAACTCTTGGCTCTTCTGAAGTTTTTATGTAATGAGTTGTAACTTAAGCCCGATGGTACTTTGACGCTTTTGAACGTTTTTCTTCGCATGCTTATTCCTCAAATTTTAATGCACGCATGCTGGAATTCGTCAGATACCATTTGTCATCATGCATCTTCATATTCTTCATATGATATGTTACATGTATGCATGATTTACAAGACTCAGGGGGAGATCTCCATGATATAAATCATCAATGTGCATTTGCTGTAAAAAGCAAAATCCTCAAGATATGCACATCTTCAGGGGGAGTCTCTCTGAATCTTGATTTCAAATTCCTCAAATGAGTATTTACACTTCATATTTTTGATCCCTGTTGAAGACTTAACCTAATTGTCATCAACCACCAAAAAGGGGGAGATTGTAAGTGCATCTAGTGCCCCTTAGTGATTTTGGTGGTTTGAAGACTTATAGGTTAAGTATCTAATGTGTTTGTGAGTGTACACGGGATCTATAAGTCATTGAGGAGTTTGAGATATTTGAAGAATATCGAACCCTAAAAATATATGTCTTCAGTTGAAGAGATTGGTCTGAAGCTGAAGAAATGAATCGCGAGGAATCTACGATGAAATTGATATTCCTCATGAAGATACCGATATTGAGAAGTCCGTTGGTTCCTGAAGAAAATCACTCTGAAGAATTAAAGCATGAAGATTTACACTTTCTATTTTACTTTCTTCGCATTCGAGTAATAGGAACACCATACTGTTAAAGGGGGTCGAAGTTACACTATGGAATGAATTTCCTCATGATGCTCAACCCAAGCCTAATCCTACCAAAAGCCTCAAATGAGGAATACGAGTGACATGAGGACTCTCATAGTTGAGGGTTCCGACCATTTTGATAGCCACGCCAAGTCACCGGTCTTATCCACTCCAACGGTCATATTACTTAAGGGCATTAGTGTCAAATCATGTAGGGATGCTCCCAGGCTATAAATAGCCACTCCCTACAACCACTAGCTGGTTGGCTGCTCCGTTAGAAACTGACACTTGTCATAAGAGCAACCCAATTCCTCAGAGCCTTCGAGAGTAATTCATCAGTGAGGAAATACACCATACACCGAAACCACAAACCAAACCTAGTGATTGAGCATCACTGAAGAAGTTGTTCCTGTGTGGGACTGAAGCCTTTTACCTTTGAGGACTGTGCATCCTCCAAACGGTTAGGCGTCATGGTCTAGAGCTTTCCAGCAGTCAATTGTGGATCGCCGGGTGACCAAGTTTGTGAGGGTTTGGAAGTCTGCCCTGAAGACTTACCACGAGTGTTGGGCGAGGACTGTGTGTCCTTAGCTCAAGGAGAATACGGTAGGGACTCTGTGTCCCGGGACTGTGTCTCCTTTGGTTTCAATACCAAGCCGCACCAAACCTGATGTACGACTGTCATAGCAGTTGGAACTGGGTCATCAACGACTGTCTTCATTGAGAAACGGGTTCTAATTCCTCAACTCCTTACTTTCCTCGTATTATGTGTTGTTGACTTTCACTGCGACTCTTGAAGAATTTGTTGAAGACTTTCTCTGAATTTCCTCAACCCCAAATTCCTCACGTTAGTTAATCATCATATGTATTCTGCGTGCCTGCTCACAGTGCAATCTGTTTTCACATTCTTCACTCTGAAAAACTGTTGTTGTGAAACTTTGCACATCTGATCCTTTACTGTTTCCGCTGTAAGTTAGTCATCAGTGAGGAATTTCCTCAAAAGGAATTTCCTCAGTGATGAAATTCTAAAAATCTCCTATTCACCCCCCTCTAGTCGATATAATGCACTTTCACCTAGTAGCGCGAGGGTATTGGATACCGGTTTCGGTTGATAAGTGATTAGTAACACGAAATGAAAGCTACGGGATAAACGAAGACTAGCTAAAGGTGAGGTGACCATAAGTGTTGGAAGTGTTTCCAAGGTTGATATGATCAAAACGTCGCACGCTCCCTCTACCATCAGGATTGATGTTAAACCTAAATAATTGTTATTTGGTGCTTGCGTTAAGCATGAACATGTTTGGATCGTGTTTATTGCAATACGATTATTCATTTAAAGAGAATAATGGTTACTCTATTTGCTTGAATGATCACCTACAATGGTTTATTGAATCTCGATCGTAGTGTTACACATGTTCATGATATTGGTGCCAAAAGAAACAAGGTAATGATGATAGTACCACTTACTTGTGGCACTGCCGCTTGAGTCATGTTGGTATAAATTGCATGAAGAGGCTCCATGCTAATGGATCTTTATACTCACTTGATCTTGAATCACTTGTGACATGCAAATCATACCACATGAGCGAGGCCTTGTTTTCATTGAGATGAAACAAGATAGTAACTTGTTGGAAGTGATACATTTTGATGTATGCAGTCCAATGGGTGCTGAGGCACGCAGTGGATATCATTATGTTCTTACTTCAATGACGATTTGAGTAGATACAAGAGTATTTACTTAATGAATCACAAGTATGAAATATTGAAAAGTTCAATTCTGTTTGAGAGTGAAGTTCGTCGTAACAAGACGATGAACTGTCTACGATGTGATCATAGAAATGAATATCTGAGTTACGAGTTTTGGTACGCAGTTAAGACAATGTGGAAATTGTTTCGCAGTTCATGCCACCTGGAACATCGTAGTGTGATGATGTGTCTGAACGTCATAGCCACGCACTATTTGGTATGGTGCATACTGTGATGTCTCTTATCGAATTACCACTATCGTTTATGGGTTATGCATTAGAGAGAACCGCATTCACTTTAAATAGGGCATCGCGTATTTTCGTTGAGATGACACAGTATAGACTGAGGTTTAGAGAAATCTAAGCTGTCGTTTCTTGAAAGTTTGGGGCTTCGACACTTATGTGAAAAAGTTTCAGTCTGATAAGCTTGAACCCAAAGCGGATAAATGCATCTTCATAGGATATCCAAAATAGTTGGGTACATCTCCTATCTCAGATCCAAAAGCAAAGTGTTTGTTTCTAGAAACGGATCCTTTCTCGAGGAAAGGTTTCTCTCGGAAGAATTGAGTGGGAGGGTGGTAGAACTTGATGAGGTTATTGAACCATCACTTCAACCAGTGTGTAGCAGGGCGCAGGAAGTTGTTCCTGTGGCGCCTACACCAATTGAAGTGAAAGCTGATGATGGTGATCATCGAGCATCGGATCAAGTTACTACAAACCTCATAGGTTGACAAGGTCGCGTACTACTGCAGAGTGGTACGGTAACCCTGTCTTGGAGGTCATGTTGTTGAGCAACAGTGAACCTACGAGTTATGGAGAAGCAATGGTGGGCCCGGGTTCCGACAAATGGCTGGAGGTCATGAAATCCGAGAGAGGATCCATATATAAAACAAAGTGTAGACTTTGGAGGAACTACTTGATGGTAGTAAGACTATTGAGTAAAGATGGATCTTTGTAAGGAAGACAGACGATGATGGTGATAAGTCACTATTAAGAAAAGCTCGACTTGTCGCAAAGATCTTTCCGACAAGATCAAATAGTTGACTATGATGAGACTTTCTCACTCATAGCGATGTTAAAAGTCTGTTGGAATTATGTTAGTAGTTGCTGCATTATTTGTGAAATATTGCACATAGGAAGACAAAACGTTGTTTCCTCGATGATTTCCTTGAGCAAACATTGTATGTGATACAACCAGGAGGTTTTGTCGATCCTAAAGATACTAACAAGTATGCAAGCTCCAGCGATCCTTCATTGGACTGGTGCAAGCATCTCGGAGTTGGAATATACACTTTGATGAGATGATCAAAGATTTTGGGTTTGTACAAGGTTTATGAGAAACTTGTATTTCCAAAGAAGTGAGTGGGAGCACTATAGAATTTATGATAAGTATATGTGGTTGACATATTGTGGATCAGAAGTAATGTAGAATTTCTGTAAAGCGTACAAGGTTGTTTGAAAGGAGTTTTTCAAAGGAATACCTGGATTGAGCTACTTGAACGTTGAGCATCAAGATCTATGGAGATAGATCGAAACGCTTGATAGAAGTTTCAACAAAATGCATGCCTTGACAAATCTTTGAAGGAGTTCAAAATAGATCAGCAAAGAAGGAGTTCTTGGTTGTGTTGTAAGGTGTGAATTTGAGTAAGACTCAAAACCCGACCCCGGCAGAATAAAGAGAATAGACGAAGGTCATCTTCTATGCCTTGGCCGTAGAATCTGAAGTATGCCATGTTGAGTACCGCACCTGATATGTGCCTTGACTCAAAGTCTGTTGAGAGGTACAGAGAGTGATCCATGATTGAATCACTAGCAGCGGTCAAAATTTATCCTTAGTAACTGATGGACTAAGGAATTTTTCTCGATTATGGAGGTGGTTAAAGAGTTCGTCGTAAAGGGTTACGTCGATGCAAGCTTTGACACTAATCCGAATAACTATGAGTAGTGAAACGGATTCGTATAGTAGAGTAGATATTTGGACTATTTACAAATAGCACATAGTAGCAGCATCTTTAAGATGACATAAAGATTTGTAAAGAACACACGGATCTGAAAGTTTCAGAACCGTTGACTAAAACCTCTCTCACGAGCGAGACGTGATCAGACCCCAGAACTATATGGGTGTTAGATTCGTTAGAATCACATGGTGATGTGAACTAGATTATTGACTCTAGTGCAAGTGGGAGACTGTTGGAAATATGCCCTACAGACAGTAATAAATTAGTTATTATTATATTTCTTTGTTCATGATAATCGTTTATTATCCATGCTATAATTGTATTGATTGGAAACACAATACTTGTGTGGATACATGGACAAAACACTGTCCCTAGTGAGCCTCTAGTTGACTAGCTCGTTGATCAAAGATGGTCCAGGTTTCCTGACCATAGGCAAGTGTTGTCACTTGATAACGGGATCACATCATTAGGAGAATCATGTGATGGACTAGACCCAAACTAATAGACGTAGCATGTTGATCGTGTCATTTTGTTGCTACTGTTTTCTACGTGTCAAGTATTTGTTCATATGACCATGAGATCATATAACTCACTGACACTGGAGGAATCCTTTGTGTGTATCAAACATCGCAACGTAACCGGGTGACTATAAATATGCTCTACAGGTATCTCTGAAGGTGTCCGTTGAGTTAGTATGGATCAAGACTGGGATTTGTCACTTCGTGTGACGGAGAGGTATCTCGGGGCCCACTCGGTAATACAACATCACACACAAGCCTTGCAAGCAATGTGACTTAGTGTATGTCATGGGATCTTGTATTACGGAAACGAGTAAAGAGACTTGCCGGTAAACGAGATTGAAATAGGTATGCGGATATTGACGATCAAATCTCGGGCAAGTAACATACCGAAGGACAAAGGGAATGACATACGGGATTATATGAATCCTTGGCACTGAGGTTCAAACGATAAGATCTTCGTAGAATATGTAGGATCCAATATGGGCATCCAGGTCCTGCTATTGGATATTGACCGAGGAGTCACTCGGGTCATGTCTACATAGTTCTCGAACCCGCAGGGTCTGCACACTTAAGGTTCGACGTTGTTTTATGCATATTTGAGTTATATGGTTGGTTACCGAATGTTGTTCGGAGTCCCGGATGAGATCACGGACGTCACGAGGGTTTCCGGAATTGTCCGGAAACGAAGATTGATATATAGGATGACTTCATTTGGTTATCGGAAGGTTTTCGAGCATTACCGGTAATGTACCGGGAATGACGAATGGGTTCCGGATCTTCACCGGGAGGGGGGACCACCCACCCGGGAGGGCCCAAGGACCTTGGGGTGGTGCACCAAGTAGGTGGTGCACCAAGTAGGTTGCGCAAGAGAGAAAGAAAAAACCAAAAAAAGAGAAAGGGAAAAAAGGGGAAAGGTGGGAAGGAAGAGAAGGACCCCTCCTTCCAATCCTAGTTGGACTAGGATTGGAGGAGGACTCCAACTCCTCCTTGGTGGCGCAGCCCTTGGGGCTCCTTGAGCCTCAAGGCAAGCCTCCCCTCCCCTCCTCCTATATATATGGAGCTATTAGGGCTGATTTGAGACAACTTTGCCACGGCAGCCCGACCACATACCTCCATGGTTTTTCCTCTAGATCGCGTTTCTACGGAGCTCGGGCGTAGCCCTACTGAGATTAGATCACCACCAACCTCTGGAGCGTCGTCATGCTGCCGGAGAACTCATCTACCTCTCCGTCTCTCTTGATGGATCAAGAAGGCCGAGATCATCGTCGAGTTGTACGTGTGCTGAACGTGGAGGTGCCGTCCGTTCGGCACTAGATCGTAGGGGATCGTGGGACGGATCGCACGACGGTTCCTCGGACGGTTCGCGGGGCGGATCGAGGGACGTGAGGACGTTCCACTACATCAACCGCGTTTATTAACGCTTCTGTTGTGCGATCTACAAGGGTACGTAGATCGGAAATCCCCTCTCGTAGATGGACATCACCATGATAGGTCTTCGTGCACGTAGGAAAATTTTGTTTCCTATGCGACGTTCCCCAACATTTGATTTCTCCCTCTGGGAGGGAAGTTTCCCCGGCAGAATAGCTCCACCAGAGCTGTAGATTGGTTCTGTCGAAGTTCCGCCTCGATACGGCAGCGCCTCGTCCCGAAAGCTCTGATATGATTTTTTCCACGTCAAAACCCTTCATATAGCAGAATATGGGCACTAGAGGCCTGCCAAGGGGCCCACAAGCCTGCAGGGCGCGACCAGGGGGGTAGGTCGCGCCCCCTGGCTTGTGACCTCCTGGTGGGTCCCCTCTGGTATTTCTTTGGCCCAATATTTTTATATATTCCAAAACAATTCACCGTAAGTTTTCAAGAATTTTGGAGCTGTGCAGAATAGGTCTCTCATATTTGCTCCTTTTTCAGTCCAGAATTCCAGCTTCCAGCATTCTCCCTCTTCATGTAAACCTTGTAAACGAAGAGAGAAAAGGCATAAGTATTGTACCATAATGTGTATTAACATCCCATAATGCAATAAATATTGGCATAAAAGCATGATGCAAAATGGACGTATCAGCGACGTGGAGTCGCTGGCCGTGAGGGTTTATAAAGCAGGCGGCGAACCATTGGGGGTTTGGGTGATTCCGGCGAGCCGGGCAGAAATCTTGCACGGGAACGTGCGCGGTTGCGCAGGAACGAGAAGGCCAAATGAAACATCTACACGCTCCCGAAGCATGCACTGGAATCCTCAAGCGGCAACGCGGTGACAAGACGGGACAAAGGAGGGATAAATGACAAGACGGGACAAAGGAGAGACAACATGGTGACAAGTACACAAATGGTTAATAATAAAAAGCATTTGCATTTTATTATATAGCAAACAGCTGTTGTGTACGCACCGCTGCGAAGTGCTCTACGCATGACGCGATTGAGGCGGCCGTGGCACGCTCGATATGCTCGCATACGTGTGCACGCTCTCCCGACATCCCTCCACGCGCGAACAATCGCATACAGTTGGGGTGCCATACGTGTGCGGTTGCTTTGCACCCGATGCCGCCATGCAGTTGCACTTGCGCCACTATGTTGTTAATCGTTGCAAAAACTTCCATGTGGACATGCCAAAATTCCTGGTCGTTCGGCGCCCACCCATTTATTCCCGCGGACATTTACCTTCATCTCTTCCACCTTCCAATCGCGCGAGACAACACAAGAAGCACACCCACGATGACAAATAATAGAGATAGGATGCACATCCCTTCATCGCTTCAACCTTCCCGAGCAGATCCATTGGTGGCTTCTGGCGCCGAGAAGTAGTTCACCACTATTGTCAAAGTGGACACCACATCAGGAAGATGGACCTCTCGGTGGTGTACGCCAACGACCCTGTCATGGTGGAGAACTCCAACAAAACGTTTGAGAAGCTGCTTGTCGAGGATGACAAGTACAAAGTGGTTGACTTTGACCTCGAGTACATCGGCAGCCATGTCGGCATGATTAGAAGGTTGACGTCGCCCATTTGTGCGTGTGCCATCACATGCTCGTCTACCAATACTACCATGCAACAAGGCCTTGCGAGCATTTCGCTAGGTTTGTCAACAACCCCGACTACAGGTTCGCAACGGTGGCCACCACCAACGATCTAAAGGTGCTCAAGACTTCGGGCTTGTCCTGCCAGAAGCTTGTCAACATCCAAAGGGTAGTACAGTGTCTGGGGCGGCGATAAGAAGAAGCAGAAGGAATCCCTGGTTGACTTTGTTGCGTCCATCATCGACCCTTACTACAGAGACATGAATGTTGGGTGCGACAAGGACATGTCTGTTTTGGCACAAGGTGTGGGGGAACGAACTGGATGAAGAACACATCAAGTACGCCGCCAAGGACGCATGCACAAGCTATGAGATGTAGAAGAGGATCATTGACATGAGGAAGTGCCTCCTTCCTGCAGACGGCAAGGGATAGCCATAAGCAGAGGAGTGGCATCAATCATCGTCGGAAGAACAATATGATTTGAGGATCGTCTACTTCTTGTAAATTTATATTCACGAACGTACATGTGTTGTGTAGTCCCTTATGTAATTGGATGTTCAAGTTGGTTATGCAACAATGTTGGTGTTCTATAGACAAAGCATAGATGTTCTGCAAATAGAGCAAATCACATCTCATACAATTATTTAGTAGCAAGCGTCTGCCCACAACGCACACAACTTGCATGGATGAATCGTTTGGGTTTTTTTTGTCTTCCCACACACTTCTAATGAATGAACTGTTTGCTGGGTATCACACACGCCTTCTCATTCTAACTCATTTGTGTTCTGCTGGATCAACACAAACTGTTTATGTGGTTAAACTGTATGTCGTCCTTCTCACACATATGTATTTTCTTAACCATTTGGGTTATCTTGGTTAATTGCAAATAGTTCATAAGAACCAACTGTTTTCCACGTATCGCACACGCAACTCTTTTCTGAATAGTATTTGATGGATCCGCCATTGCACACAGTTCTCATTATTGGTGATGGGGCTAGGACTATACCGTTTGGGATTGATGGATCACACACAGTTTGGTCGAAGGGTCTCTGAATGATGTGTCATCTTTGGACCTTCTTGCAGTAGTGGTAGCACATAAAAGAGAAATTTTGGGTTAATGATATTGATGTGGTAATATGAAAGGGCTTGAGTGCATGGTTATTGGTTAGTCGAAATAATGATAGCTAAAGGGTGTTAATTTGTTGTTCATCTAAATATTGGTCATGGCATGGTGATAATGTGTGAGCATTCTTATTGCTCGTTGAAATCCTAGTGTTGTCTAGGTCGGGGGCGCACGATGGTTAACTTCTCCCAACCTCCCCCCAAGGGGCATGCATTAGTTCTTTGCTTTGAGAGAGCTGATAAAGCTTTGCAATAGTATGTGAGTTCTTTATGACTAGTGTTAATCCATGGATGTATGCACTCTCACCCTTCCATATTTGCTAGCCTCTTCGGTACCGTGCATTGCCCATTCTCACCTTAAGGATCAGTGCAAACTTCGTCGTTGCATCCAAAACCCGTGATATGATACGCTCTGTTGCACATAGGCCACCTTATATCTTCCTCAAAAAGCCACCATACCTACATATCATGGCATTTCCATAGCCATTCCAAGATATATTGCCATGTAACTTCCATCATTACATCATATGATTAGTACACTCATCACCATATTGCTTTGCATGATCATGTAGCTCACAAAGTATTTGTGGCAAAGTCACGACTACTTTGCACACAAAACACTCTTGCCTCCAATGTTTCAAGAAGGTTGTTTACATGTTACGCTAGATCATTGCACATCCTGGTACACCACCAGAGGAATTCATATAGAGTCATATTATTTAGTAATTTTTCACATCGAGTTGTAAGTAAATAGAAGTGTTATGCTTTTCATTATTAGGGAATTGTCAAAGTGAGTATATGATGACGGAGACAATGACTCCCCCACAAGTCGGGATGAGACGCCGGACAAAAAAATGAAAGAATAGAAAAAGGGAAAGAAAAAGAAGAAAAGTAAATAAAATAAAAAGGATAAAAAAAGAAATAGAAAAATGAGAGAAAAGAGAGAAGGGACAGTGCTGCTACCTCTTTTTCCACACTTGGGCTTCAAAGTAGCACCGTATTTTTTCATACACAGAGTCTCATGTTTTTTCACTTTCATATGTTAGTGGGAATTTTTCATATAGAATTTGTCTTGTATATTTCGATGACGGGCTGCCCGAGGTCTTCATGAGCAAGCAAGTTGGATGCACACCCAGTTAGCTTCAGTTGAGCTTTTATACACTTATAGCTCCAATGCATCCGTTGCATGGCAATCGCTACTCCTCGCATTGATATCGATTAATGGGCATATCCATGGCCCGTTGATCCACCTAGTTGATGCAAGACGTTCTTCTCCACTTTTACCCCTCTGAAACCTACCATCATATTTTATTCCACCTATATGATATGTCCATGGTTCACACTCATGTATTGAGCGATGTATAAAAAGCTGAAGCGCGTTAAAAAGTACGATCCAATTGCTTGGCTTAACACCATGGTGCTTGATATTTGTATTTATGTGGTGAAAACGGAGCCATGCCATGCTAATATGATAAAATAAATGGGGGTAAACATTCTTTAAGGATCATATATTTTGAAAGTTCATGATTATGTTACTTATGTTTATGTATATTACTATGTTAATGTTTGTTAATTCATCGTTTCTCAATGATCATACCTATAAGAGAATACATGTTGGGCAGCATGTCATATCAAAAATTCTGTTTTTATCATTTACATACTCGAGGACGAGCATAAATTAAGCTTGGTGATGCTGATACTTCTCCAACATATTTATAGTTTTTATTGTTCCATGCTATTATATTATCATTCTAGGATGCTTTTTAGGCATTTACTTGCTGATTTATATTATTTTTGAGCACTAACCTATTAACCTAGTGCCAAGTACCACTTGTTGTATTCTGCATGTTTTTGGCTTTTCACGAATATTGTACCAAATGAAGTCCAAATACCCTGAAACTTTTTCTTGATTTTTTTCTGGAAAAAATGAAGACCTGTAAGCTTCGTAGGAAGACCGGAGGGCACATGGGGTGCCCCCAAGCCAACAGGGCGCGCTTGGGGGGTGGGGGCGTGGCCACACCCTGATGGCTTATAAACCCTTCAGGCCACCTCCCATCTCCTCCAACCTCATTCTCTAGCCTATAAATTCTCATATATTCCAAAAACCTTAGATAGACTCACAAAACACTTTTTCCGCTGTCGCAAGCTTCTGTTATGTCGTGTGCCCGTCTGGAGCCCTATTCCGGTGCGTTGTTAGAGGGGGGATCGGTCACGGAGGGCCTCTACATCATCCTTACTGCTCCCATCGTGATATGTAAGTAGTTCATCATAGACCTACATGTTTGTGGTTAGTACCTAGATGGATATCTCTCTCTCTATGTTCTTCGTTGCCATGATCACCATGATTCCTGCGGTGATCTATCTTATGTAATCACTCTTGTGTAGTGTGTTTGTTGGGTTCTGATGAATTGTGGGTTTACGTTCAGATTATTCATGATATTGTATTGAGTTTCTTGGTGGTATTTTATATATATGCATGATTGTGATAGCTTCCTAATTATCTTCGGTCTATCATTTTGGTTTGCCCAACTAGATTGGTTTATCTTTAATGGAGAGGTGCGTTATAGTGGGTTCAATCTTGCGGTGCTCAATCTCGGTGACAGAAAGGGACATGACACGTATTGTATTGCTACCACTAAGGATAAAACGATGGGATTCATTCATATTAATTGGATTTACTTTGTCTATATCATCTCATTCTCCTCCAAGCATTCTCTATTTGTACTTAATATTCTAAATGCATGCTATATAGAGGTCGATGGGTGGAGTAATAATAGTAGATGTTGGAAGGTGTCGGTCTACTTGCTTACGGACGTGACGCCTATAAGTAATGATCATTACCATGAATAAAATATTGCATAAGTATGCACTTTTCTATCAATTGCCCAATAGTAATTTGTTTACCCATCGTATGCTTTCAACGAGAGAGGAGACTCTACCAAAAACCATGCCCCCCCGGGTTTATTCACAAATTAAATTACAAAATATCCAAATACATTGTTGTTCTTATTTACTTTTTATTTATTTTCTATTTATATTTATCAAACTCTCTATCTCCCACTACTTATCGCTTGCATGTAACGAGTTCAAGGGGATTGACAACCCTCTTACCCGCGTTGGTGCAAGTGTGTTCCCTATTGTGTGTAGGCACTGAAGATAGGAAATAGCGTGGTTCTCCTATTAGTTCGATAACATTGGTTCTCATTGAGGAAAATACTTATATATACTGTGATGCATCACCCCCCTCTTTGAGGAAAAACCCAACGCAGATCTCAAGTAACAACTTCTCTCTTGAAGGCAAAGCATACGGTGGGTAGACAAATTACTGTTGAGCAATTGATAGGACAACACATAGTTATAATGTTATTCACGCCAATGATGATGTATATAGGCATCACGTTCTTAAACAAGTAGACTGAAATGATTCTGCATCTACTTCTATTACTCCACTTCGAGAGTGCTTCTATGCTTGCCTCTCTAGGTATTAAGTTCATGCAAATAGGGTAATGCTTGTAGCAAGGTGACATGATGTAGACAAAGTAAAACCTATCAATATGAATAAACCCCATTGTTTTATCTTTAGTAGAAACAATACAAATACGTGTCTTGTCCCCTTCTATCACTCGGATATAGAGCACCGCAAGCTTGAACCCATTACAACACACCACTCCCACTGCAGATAAATCAATCTAATTGGCCAAACCAGAAACATAGACTAGAGACAAATACAAAGCTATAACAATCATGCATAATAGAATTCATAGAAGACTCAATTACTTTTAGTGAATAATCTAATCAAAACCCCACAATTCATCATATCCTAACAAACACAGATTACATTGGATATATCACGACAAGAATAGCGGGGAATGTGGTATTGAAGATCAAACAGAGAGAAGAAACCATCTAGCTACTAGCTATGGACCCATAGGTGTGTGGTGAACTACTCACGCATCATCATGGTGACAGGAAGTTTAATATAGATTGCCCCCCTGATCAATTCCCCCTCCGACAGGGTACCGGAAAAGGTCTCCACATGGGATCGCAACGGCGGAAAAAGTATTCCGAGCTGCTCTCTGGTGTTTCTGGAATATTTTGGTATTTATAGAAGTAGAATTAGGCCATGAGGGTGCATGAGGGGTCCACGAACTCGAGGGGCGCACCCTACCTTGTGGCTCATCTGGCCTCCTCCCGAAGCTTCCTGGGTCTCATTTGGTCCAGGAAAATTCACCAAAAAGTTTGATCGTGTTTGGACTCCGTTTGGTATTGATTTTTTGAAATTTAAAAACACACAAAAAAGGACCTGACACTCGGCGTTGGGTTAATGGGTTAGTTCAAAAAATGATATAAAATAGCATATGCATATAAAGTATCCAAGATTGATAATATAATAGCATAAAACAATAAAAAATTATAGATACATTGAAGATGTTTAGGTCTCACTAGGCAAAGACATGCTCGATACTCTTTTTGTTTGGTAGAAATCCATACTCGGGGAAGGAATATTGTGATTCACATATCCTACACTAACATGTTCTATAACTTGTGCGGGACTAGAAAGCTGTCGAGATCCATGAAGGGAGGGTGTTACAAATCGATGATGGTTTCCACGGTAAATCAGAATACCCGACTTGGAAGTTTATATCAACATTTTGGAAGATGGAGGTCTAAAGCAAGATTTGTGCTACCACAAAGCCATACACAAATCAATTATGTTGATTAATAGTATGTTGTATACTATATACATGAACTGGAAAAATACATAAAAAGTACCGAATAACTTCAATGTAGGGACTAGATGCACGCCATACTTTAACAGATATGTTTGGAGATCTAGCTACTCGAATAATCCGTATGAAACTAGGGTGGAGCAATTCGTGGGAGTTAAATCTAATGCTTTTCTTTTTTATCCAAATGACCTTTATAGACGCTGAAAAATCTATGGACTCATTCCATGAATATTCTATAAATTGTCAGGCCCATGTAACAGGTAGGCCCATGAAAACGTTAGACCCATGAAGACATACTTCGGCCTGCTAGTTTGAAAACCCTAAATTTCAATTATATAAACCCGAACATACACCAGAACATACAATTCCATCCACCGCCGCCAACACCCTTCACTCCTGATGTCCATTGTCTTCCTCGTGTTCCTCTTCTCCATTTGTCTTGTTGTTATCGCATACTAACACTTCTCCAGTTTCATGGAACAATGACATCTTATTGCCTTATTGAATTTTGACCATCTATTCTTCGTGGTTAGAGTTGCACATGTGGATCTGAGATTCCTCGAAAAATTGATGCTGTCTTCCATATCTGGCAAAGCATGTCGAACATACGACCCATGTTTAATGTCGTTGTCTAGACAACTATCTACAAAGCCCCACACAACTACAACTTAGGCATCTTACCAAGGCCCCTTGTCCTACTACTTTCTACGATATGAGCAACCCGAACGATGAGACCCCACTGATGGGATCAAATGGCAAGAGGCAGTATAAACCGCGTCTCAAAACGTAAGTGGTATATGCAAAATATTTTGATACTCAATACTTTTTTTTGACTAAACCAAAGTATATTTATTTTTAGATCTATGTTATATAGTTCCTTTGGTTCTCAATCTAGTTATGGCATGTGGTTTATTGTTGTTGATAACAAAAATAGTTTTAGGTTATTGGGTTATTTTCAAAAACATTTTTTACTTTTAGTATGCGATGATTTTCCTCATAGTGAGAATTTGATGACACAACTTTACAAATGAACTTGAATCAAAATCCAGTTATAGCAACTTGTTGTACAATTGTTCTTACATTATGGTAGATCTCTTAGTTCACATGAATTTTAAAGTGTTACTTAAACCTTAAAAGTAGAAAATCAGGTTAAAAAAATCTTACAAATCCAGTTGTAACCGGCGTATGAGTGGCCCACAGAAACCTCCACCATATAGATGCATAATGAAATGGTTTCTATTGTCCCTATTTACAATTTGAAACCCCATATCCAGCCATATCCCAAGAACCAAATTACTACATTAAAATTTTGCCAAAATTGAAAGATGCAAATCCAAGTGTAAACTGCAGGTGCACGATTAATTGCTTTTATTGATACATCGAAATTTTGTATCCACTGGATTCTTTTCTAATTTGATTTAAGAAAATGTCTCCATTATTATTTGGTTTTCATAAGAAGAAAATGCAAATCTGATTTCCACGCGGTGCTTAAACCCCAAATCTCTCAACTCTGAAGCGCGACAACGCCTGAGGTCGACACGCTCCGGAGGTCACAGCGCCGCCCCATCACACCCGCCGAAGCCGACGCCGCCACCGCTGCCGCCTTTGTTGACGCCGTCGCTGCCACCAAGGCGTGGGCCGAGAGGAAGGCTAGGGAGAAGGCGAAGGGGAAGGCGGCGGCGGCGGCGGCGGAGGAGGAGGAGGAGCCGTCAGAGCCCCAGCCTCTCCCGGCGCGCATGGCGAGGCTGGGCCCGGGCCAGGGGCTAGGGTGCGAGGCGGCGGTGGGGTCGCTGACGCCCAGCCGGAGCCGGGAGTACAAGCTCTGCAGCAAGCACACCGAGGGCAAGCGCCCGCTCTACGCCATCGGTTTCAATTTCATCGACGCCCGCTACTACGACGTCTTTGCCACCGTCGGCGGCAATCGTGTAAGCCTTCTGTGGTTTCCCGCTCGCTCGATCTTTGCTCTGTCTTTAGATTTGAATGTTCTTGATTGTGAGTGGTTGAGCGGGGTATCATAGGAAGATCCGACCTTCGTAGAGGGATTCCGAGAGTCCTAAACTTTCCACAAAATGGAGAGGATGACCGCTGGCCAAATCTCACCGTCGAGGCCAGGGGGTGAAGGAATCTCCCAAATAAGGTCGATGCAGGAAGGCGTGTGGAGCTGCAAGTTTGGCTTTTGGTTCGAAAATTTTGGACCTTCGATTGGGGAACAGGGTACTGTTTGCCACAAATTTTGATATATCTGATAACAACTTGCATATTTGTTGTGTGCCACAAGTTTTGATATATCTGATAACAACTTGCATATTTGATGGAACTTTTGATCAATATATCACAGTGGAGGGAATTGTTGAGAATCAGGTCGTAGTTATTTTTTCCATAGGCATCCAATCTTAGTTTGATTCGAATAATTGTACTTCTGGTTTGCTCCTGTCCACAAGTTGGCTCTGTTGATCTTGCAGGTGACGACGTACCGTGGCCTCCCCGACGGTAACTTGGCTGTTCTTCAAGCATACATTGATGGGGACGTAAGCTCCATTACAATCTCTAGAATCTTCAGTTTCTTATATTGGTTGTACTTTCTCTGAGGCTGATGAGGCCTGCATCTTATCTCAGAATGCTCAGTCATTCTACACCCTGAGCTGGGCTTGTGACCTTGACGGCACACCACTGCTAGTGGCAGCAGGAAGCAATGCGGTCATTCGGGTCATCAACTGTGCCACCGAGAAGTTGTTTAAGGTATAAAAGTGCTAGACTTTTCTACTTTGTTGCTGTGGCCAACATGGGTGAAGTTTCACTTGCATCAATCTACTATTCAGCTGCTTATTTGATGTCCTTTCTGAAAACAGTTACTTATTTGATAACTGTTGGTTTCTCTGTATAGTCCATTCCAGATGATGATTTGGATTTTTAGGAAAAGTTGTGTTTCTGCTATACAGTAGTTTATTTTTCTCCACAAAAGATTGTAGATGTCAAATACTTTAGTACGTCTAGCATGGTAAAAACATGCACAACCTAGCAGATCTTTTATTCTGAGGTAGTCATGAAATTGGGCATATATATGACGATTCAATATCCTAAACTAATGATTATGAACGTGGAGTAAGTTTCTTATTTCGTCTTACAAATCATGCAGACTTTTCTTGGCCATGGTGATTCAATAAATGAGATAAGAACTCAACCATTGAAGCCTTCACTCTTCATTTCTGCAAGCAAGGTTGGCAGATACCCTGGTGTGATGCTGGATATACCTATGCCTTTTACCTTTCTGATGCAGTTTATATGGCCTTATATAGGACGAGTCTGTTAGGTTATGGAATGTCCATACAGGGATCTGCATTTTGATTTTTGCTGGAGGAGGAGGTCACCGTAATGAAGTATTGAGTGTTGTAAGTTACATCTACCTCCCAGTGGCATTGTTTTATATTACCATTCACTTCACTGCCCGAAGATATGTTTGGACTGTGGCCAAAAGCTACCCTACCAATATTTTGTTCATAATCAAAAACCTGGTCTTTGTTTGGATCGTGGCCAATTTTCTGGCATGCCAATGCTTGTTTGGCCACCCTAGTTCAGTAATCTTGCCAATGGTTGCCAAATAATGGGCTAGCAAAATCTTCACCAAAATATTAGCTAGCCAAATATTTGGCAAGGCTAGCTTGGGCTAAATCTGAACACACTCTAAATATAGCTGTCTGCTAGCTTCCGATGTTATTGAGTGGATCAAATTTTAGTTAGTATCACTGGAAAATAAAACATGTTATCTCGGCACTAACTGTCCTTTCATTCTTACTTCCGTTATATCAGGACTTCCACCCTTCTGATATCTACCGAATTGCCAGTTGTGGCATGGATAATACTGTTAAAATCTGGTCAATGAAAGGTTAGCGAACCATTTCATCCATCTTGCTTCCTGTTTACATTTTATTACTGCTGACCACTGACATGGTTTGTTAATGTTGTCATAGAATTTTGGCCATACGTGGAGAAATCCTTTACATGGACTGACCTTCCATCAAAATTTCCAACAAAATATGTCCAATTTCCAGTATGTTAAGTATCTTTCGTCTTTGAACCTGTTATTATGCAAACTTTTAGTATTGTTCTTAATCTTCTCAACATCGCGCTGATCTATACCCTTTCAGCTTATGACTTCCGTGGTGCATTCTAACTATGTTGACTGTACTAGGTGGCTTGGTGACTTCATCCTGTCGAAGGTAAATTCTTCATTTCTGTAGGAGAGATGAATTAGTGTGAACACAATGCTAGAATGCTTACTTGTGCAAAATTTCGGACTATACCTGAAACCTGTAATATCATACTTGTCTTTTTTTTATATCAAAGATTAGTGTTGCCACCTCTTTTTCAATGCTGATTTAATTATTTCCTGAAGGATGAGAACATCTGATCTGCTTCGCATTGAACTTGCAGAGTGTTGACAATGAAATTGTTCTGTGGGAGCCAAAAACAAAAGAACAGGGTGCCGCAGAGGTGATACAGTTTTACTTGTAAAGAACTATAGGGCTTAACACATTATACTTTAAGCCGATCAAAACTAGTTCTGATTGTGCTCCTTTGTTTATAAATGGTGCTGGCCATACTATGTGCCGTCGTCTGAAGTGATTCTTCATTTTATATGCAGGGTAGCATTGATGTCCTTCAGAAGTACCCTGTGCCCGATTGTGACATTTGGTTTATCAAATTCTCATGTGATTTTCACTTCAATCAATTAGCAATAGGTAACACTTTATATTGAAACTATTATCTGCGGACATATTTCTGTATGGTGCTTATGTGATTATCAACTAGTTTCTGAAGATGGCTGTACTTATACACGTGAAAAAACTGATATTTGTAGAAAAAAGCTTGTGTTTAATCGTTTGCTCGTAAACCAACTTTTCTACATGCATCTGATCAGGTTTAGATGAAATTCAAAAAGTATAACTCTTGTGGTTAATCGCTTGCTCGTAAACAGGCAACCGCGAAGGCAAAATCTATGTGTGGGAAGTGCAGACGAGCCCTCCTGTGCTAATTACCCGGTAAGTTTAACCGAGCAAGTTCATCTATTCCCAATTTCTCCTCTTCTCCATGTGGTGGTGGTGCTAGCTACTAACTTTTATGTTCCTGCATGTACACTCATAATTTCCAGGCTGAGTAGTCCGCAATGCAAAATGCCAATAAGGCAGACTGCAGTGTCGTTTGATGGAAGGTACATCACCATATTCTGTTGGCCACCTCTGATCCAGTATCTCTCTAGCATTTATTTATCCTGTACTTTTATGGATATAGCTTCTCATGCGTGCTATGTCCATGCGTCATAGTTCTTGTTTCAAGTCTGGTTTTGGTGTTGCGTGTGACTCTTCTTGTTTTCATCCATTCTCCAGCACGATCCTGGCCTGCGGGGAGGATGGCAGCATATACCGCTGGGATGAAGTGGAACATCAATCTGTGAAAAATTGAAGGAAGCAAAAACCGCCGTGCCGTGCCATGGCAATGCCAGCCAGTTTGAACTTGACTTGGGGAGTTGTTGTGTGCTTACTTAGTCGGTTGTACCCATTAGCCTTACTTAGCCTGTGACGCCAGAAGCTGGGGTGAATGAGCTTATAATGTCGTAAGTTAGGATGTTGTTGATTCTATGATTTGCTGGATGTTTCAGTTTGTTACGTTGGCTCTATCATGTACCGACTGTGGGAATTATACTTAAAACCTTGTTGCTACTAGTTTGTTTTGTATTCTCGTTGGAGTTGGCGACCTGCCTGAATTTGCCGTGCTTTGCTTGTTAATTTGGTGGTATAGCATATACCCAAGTGAAACACTTTGTTGGGTGAAGAAGAACCCCATCATAGTCCTGATGCTTGAATGGCCTAATTTTCTCCATGGCGGCTTGTTGTGCCGTCTTCGTGGTCTGTTTGTAACGCTTCAATTTTGCAGGAACTCTGGGGAAATTTGTCAACTGTCCATTCCTGCATTAATCGCGGGAGATACGTTCATGGGTTTCTCTACCGGGCCCTCGTTCTGTTCGTGAAACCTTTCTTTTCAAATGTCTCCCCAAGCGAAGACAAAGAGGATGACGAGACGGTGGCCGTTTGGCGCCAAAATGTGCCGCGGTCTGAGTGGTCGTGATCGCTGGGCGGGAAAGAAATCGTCTTGTTCCTCGCAGCCATTGGCGACCTCAAGTTACATGATGTTTATGGAAAAAAGTTGAACTCGAAGGAACTTCGCTTGTGGGGAGTGCTACCTGCCTTCCTCCACTTTACTACTGCCGCTAGATTTTTTCTTGAGAAAATTCCTTATTTAACACTGTTTTAAAATTAAATGCCCTATTTAACAATAAAAAAAAATATTTCTTCCCAAACTATCATCAACTCTAAATTTGTTCCCAATATAACACTTGCGTCCAATTTTTGCTAACGTATGAAATGACAAGTTTGCCCTCAAACACCTAGCCAAGCCGGCCCCTTATTTGTGTGTCTATTTAAAGGTAGAAAAACACGAGTCAGTGTGGTCAAAAGGTTATGCGAAAAATAATTTGTCTAAGCTAATTACCTGATAGGCCATGCTCATCGGTCGATGGCTCACCAGCGATTTAGACGCCAGTGTTACGTGGGCGCGGTGATGAGGAGAAGTGTTCGGTATGCGCGCATCAAAGGGTATGATGGAGCTCACGGAGCTGGGCAGGAGGACGAGGGACCCACCTGGATCACACTTGTGTGATTGGTAATGACCGAGATCTGATAGGCATGTCAATGATGACATGGATGCTGGAGCTGAGTTGATCGATCCAAGAAGCTAGCCTTTCACCTATGCCTTTCACCTATACTACACGCTTGTGTAATATTCCCGGGCAAGAACAATCAAGCAGCTAGCTAGCTTGCTTGCTTCTTTAAGCTAGCTTTTGCACGTTCTTGTGTGGCCCTCAGGTGATTTGTTTTAGCGTTCTATAAAACCAACAGAACAGGATCTGCTGGAAAGGAGAGTAATTTTTTGTGATATACTAGTGTCAAGGGTAGTATTGTCATTTCAAACGTCATTTAACACTGTTAGCTCAAAAAATTGATGGAAGTATTATACTGAGTATCAAATTTAGAGTCCATGTTAGATAGGGAAGAAATATTTTGTTAGTGTTAAATAGGGAATCCAATTCTAAGATAGTGTTAAATAAGAAATTCTTTCCTTTTCTTTTAAAAAGGAAAACGTTTTCCTTCGATGCGTGTGACGCGCACGTGTCTGAATCAGGTAGATCCAACGTCTCAATTGAACTGCTTTTAGTTCACTCGTACCGATTCATCCTTATCTCCTTGCTAATTTTTTAAAATATTACTTTTTTTTATTCTTTTTGAAAAATATTGCGCTATTTTGAAAATTTCTAAAAATATATGGCCTCGGTCCAGGTGTGGCCGATAAGATCCTCTCGGTCCAGGTGGAGCCGATTAGTGCCCACTCGGCCACATGGAGGCCGACTATTGGGCCGGACACGTTGCCCCTTATCCTTTCGCTCGGAGGCTGCCCAATCGGCTTTGGCCTGGCCGATTAGTGGCCAATCGGCTTTGGCCTGGCCGATAAGTGGCCGACCAGCCAGCCAACCGGCCCGCTCGCCCCCACGCTCCTTCTTCCTCCTCCTTGCATTCTTCCTCTTCCTTATCTCCTTCCTTATCTCCTTCTTTCTCTCCTTCTCCTCTTTCCTTCTCTCGCCACCCAAAAAATCTCTAATCTCTAGACTAAATCCTAGACGTTTCCCCACATTTTGCACCGTAGTTCTATTGTATAGGGTTAGGGCCAAACCATTCGTCTCACTCGCGATGGGGTAGTTCGTGGTGGTTGTTTTCAACCTTTTTTTGGTGGTGGTGGTGGAGGTTGAGGTGGAGGTGGTGGTAGTGGTGGTGATGGAGGTGTGGGTGAAGGTGGTTGTTGCAGTGGAGTTGGAGGTGGTGGTTGCTCGTTCGTCAGTTTTCTCGGTGTTCGTCGAGCGTCGTTCGTCGCTCGTCGTTTCTGCGCACGCTTCAAGGGTAAAATATTTTTAGGTTTGTCAATTAAGTAGTTTAAATATTTTTAGGTGCTCATGTAGATTAGGATATATTTAGGTTAGTGAATTGAGTAGTTTAAATATTTTAGGTGCTCCTGTAGATTAGGATATATTTAGGTTAGTGAATCAAGTAGTTTAAATATTTTTAGGTGCTCAGGTAGATTTGGATATATTTAGGTCAGTCCATTTAGTAGTTTAAATATTTTTAGTTTCTCTGGTTAGATTCGGATATATTTAGGCCTGTCAATTAAGTAGTTTAAATATTTTTAGGTTCTCCGGTATATTTGGGAAATATATTTAGGTTTGTCCTTCTTCTAATTTTTTTCCTTGTTGAACAATTTGTTAGGTCAGCAGAGATGTCTGATTTAGTGAAGTTATGTTTACACCATGGTCCTGGTACTGTTCAAACAAATGAGATGTGAGTTGATCTTAGTGAATTTCAGTACATTGAGGTGCGAGTGTCTTTCCCTGAAACATGGTCTGTTAGTCAGTTGACAGAATGGCTGGCCCGATGTTTAGGGTTCAATATTGAAACACACACCATCGGTGTTCATGCATTATGGACCCGGTCCAGTGCAAATATTTTCTGATATTTGAAGCATATAGAACGCGACGACCAGTGGGTGCACCGGTTAAAAGCTTGCGAGCGTAGGGGATGTAATCCTGTGGCCTTACCGCTCCCCGTGCTAAAGCCGATGAGTGAACTTCAAGCCGAATGTAGCTACGAGTATGGCTAGAGCAGTGTAGGGATGCATGATTCACAGTCAATTCATGCGTCCCATGTTGGAGATGATGTTTACGAAGCAGACCAGAGTAGTCAGACAGAAGGAGGAGATGCAGATGATTATGTTAGCGGCGAGGCGGATGTTGATGAGATAGATGGGCACATGCAAAACCAGATGCATGAAGAAGATATAGAATGTGATATTTCCGATGATTCCGTCGAGTCAGATGAAGAAGAGAACGCACATGAAGTGCCTATTCCTGCATCATGGAATTAGGACTTCTCATCTGCAACTTTGGTGAACGACGGTCATGATTCTGCCTGGCAGTATCACCAGAACAACATTGCGGCAGGTGCCCTCTACCCAAACAAACAAGCTCTGAAGGATGCAATCATTGATTGGGCAATGTCGACTCAAAGGGTTTCTGTAGATGATGTTTCAAGTCCGAAAAACTTGACAATGGTATGCAAAAACCAGGGTTGTCCCGCAAGGGTGCATGGCTATCTCCCTAAGTATGGCACAAGCTGGGTCATAAGTGACATAGTTAGTCATACTTGTGTTATTTCATGTATCCCTCAAGATCATCCTAACCTTACTTCCACGGTCGTTGCTCGCTTGCTTTATAGCGAGATAGTGGAGAGCAAGGCGATGGAAGTGAAGGCTATCCAGACAAAAGTCTTTGTCAGGTTCAAGTACAACATATCGTATGGCAAGTCTTGGAGGGCTAAGCATAAGGCACTCGAGACCAGATGCGAGCCTACACTGCACTAAGTGAGCAGTTTGATACGCACACTAGAGTTATTTGACAACCGTACACGCAAGCAGCCAGAACTTCGAGATATCCCGGTGGTATTTCTGAGATATGCACGAGAGATCGGGGTTATTGGATGACGAAATCGAAGATTATCTCCGATGTCTTCGTTGAGGAGATGACGCAGCAGCGGGTTATGAGACAGTTCGGTCTTTGGTAGATGTCGGATCCACCCCCTATAGAGAACCTGCTGTCAGGAGTAGTCCACATGTATTATATACTTACTATATATTACATTTTCTTTCACTATGCTCTATGGTTAAACAACACCATTAATTACATGATGACAAGGAAGGGAACCAACAGGACACAGGCTCAGTGGCTAACCAGGCTGCAACAATACATTACAAAATGGGATACTGCCACTGAACGTCTCTGGCATGAACAAGTCGCATTTGATCTCGCTGGATACAATGCCTATTTGGATGGGTACATGAGAGGGCCACGATTACGCATTGTTCAACACTCCAATACAGATGAGATACCGGACCCGCATACGTCTGATACGTACCTGACCTATGATACTTCTGGCTCGAGGCAGTACGCGGTAATATTTATTATCTTTACCTAATACAACCTGTGGTTACATGATATGTCCCCATCGTATCTACTTTTCCAAACTCTTTTGCCCTTGTTGTGGACTCTAATTTGCATGATTTGAATGGAACTAACCCGGACTGACGCTGTTTTCAGCAGAATTGCAATGGTGTTGTTTTTGCGCAGAAATAAAAGTTCTTGGAATGACCTGGAAATTTACGAGGTTTTTTTGTGGAATATATAAAAAATACTGGCGCAAGAATTACCTGGAGGGACGGAGCTAGGAGCCCGCAAGCCCAGGAGGCACGCCTCCTGGCCACGCCTGGCAGGCTTGTGAGGCCCTCGTGGCTCCGCCGCCTCCAGCTCCAGCTCTATGTAGTCTCTCTCGCCCAGAAAAAATTAAGAGAGAAGAGTTCATCGTGTTTTACGACACGGAGCCGCCGCCACCACCCGTTCTTCCTCTCGAGGGCAGATCCGGAGTCCGTTCTGGGCTCCGGAGAGGGGAGATCGACGCCGTCGTCATCATCAACCATCCTTCATCGCCAATTCCATGATGCTCTTCACTGTTCGTGAGTAATCTCATCGTAGGCTTGCTGGACGGTGATGGGTTGGATGAGATCTATCATGTAATCGAGTTAGTTTTGATGGGGATTGATCCCTAGTATCCACTATGTTCTGAGATTGATGTTGCTACTACTTTGCTATGCTTAATGCTTGTCACTAGGGCCCGAGTGCCATGATTTCAGATATGAACCTATTATGTTTTCATCAATATATGTGTTTTTTTGATCCTATCTTGCAAGTTGTAGTCACCTACTATGTGTTATGACCCAGCAACCCCGGACTGACAATAGGCGGAACCACTCCCGGAGATGACCATAGTATGAGGAGTTCATGTATTCACTAAGTGCTAATGCTTTGTTCCGGTTCTCTATTAAAAGGAGACCTTAATATCCCTTAGTTTCCATTAGGACCCCGCTACCATGGGAGGGATGGACAATAGATGTCATGCAAGTTCTTTTCCATAAGCATGTATGACTATATACAGAATACATGCCTACATTACATTGACGAACTGGAGCTAGTTACATATCTCCCCATGTTATAACTGTTACATGATGAATGTCATCCGACATAATTATCCATCACCGATCCAATGCCTACGAGTCTAATCCTACTGGTCCTTGCTACGCTACTGTACCGCTACTGCTACTGTTACCGCTACTGCTGTCACTACTGCTACTGTTACTGTTGCTACCATTACTATCACACTACTCTGTTACTGAAACTTTGCTGCTGATACTAAGTCTTTCAGGTGTGGTTGAATTGACAACTCAACTGCTAATACTCGAGAATATTCTTTAGCTTCCCCTTGTGTCGAATCAACAAATTTGGGTTGAATACTCTACCCTCAAAAACTGTTGCGATCCCCTAT